>NW_027495028.1:0-257064 GCF_021521415.1 Bidens hawaiensis
TCAAAGGTTGGATCAATTTTCATTTGAAAATACTTTAAGCTTCTAAAGAGCTTTTAGCTAAATAATAATATCACTTCCTAGATGATACCCCGAAGACAATTTAAACTCAATCACCACAGCTACCTTCAGTTTTCAGGTGAATGGCTATCCTATGTGTCTACAGGTAGACGATAGGACCAAACACATAATAAAATGTGTCCTTCAAACTTTAGGCGGCCGACATAACTTTCAATGAGGGAATTTAAAGGGATAGTTAAATCAAAACCAAATTTTTTTTTTTATTTTTTTATGAATGTTCAGTCACCCCGGTCACTTTCAGTCCTAAGGTTAATGGCTATCCCTAGAGTCAAACATTGATGACGGGACCAAACATATGAAATATGTCCGTTGAACTTGAGTTGCCGACATGATTTTAAGCAAAGGAACAAAATTTTTATTTTTAAATTTTTAATTAGGCACACACACACACTCTTTTTGTATTTTTCTTTTTCTCCCCCTAAATTTGTACAAAAATTATGACATGAAGAAAATTTATGTACACAATTTACACCTCAAAAATACTCAGTCATCAAAGCGCAGCATCTTAAGAAATCCCACAAGTACATTAAATATGGCTATTCCGACCGGTTTTGTAAATAGGTCCGCCACATTATTATCAGTGTGCACCTGTTCAAGTTGAATCAGTTTCCGGTCGTAACAGTCACGAATAAAATGGACCTTGATGTCAACGTGCTTGGTTTTGGAATGCTGAACAGGATTTTTAACAATTGCAATAGCAGCATCATTATCACAAAATATGGGAGTGTTAAGAAATTCCAAACCGTAATCCAGCAATTGATGTTGCATCCAGATAACCTGTGAACAGCAAGCTGACGTAGCAACATACTCCACCTCGGCAGTCGAAGTGGACACCGTTTGTTGTTTCTTGCACTGCCATGAAATGAGACGATCTCCTAGAAACTGGCAGCCGGCAGATGTGGATTTCCTGTCATTGTCATCTCCACCATAATTGCTATCAGCAAAAGCATAAAGATCAAATTCGGAGTTTTTAGGATACCAAAAACCTAACTTCGGTTGTCCCTTCAGATATCTAAATATACGTTTAACAGCAATTAAATGAGAGAGTTTAGGATTGGCCTGGAAGCGATCACATTGACAGACTGCAAACATGATGTCTGGACGACTGGCGGTGAGATACATCAGAGACCCGATCATCGATCGATAGTATGTTTGATCTACGGGATTCCTTCAGGATCAGACGTCGGAAGAGGCCTTTCTGCCATTGGAGTGGTGGCACTCTTGGAATCTTGAAATTCAAATTTTGCAAGCATATCTTCAACGTACTTTCCTTGATGCAGCAAAATTCCTGTCGAGCTCTGATGAACCTGCAAACCTAGAAATGTTGTCATCTCCCACAACGAGCTCATCTCGAGCCTCTTCTTCATAACCTCTTCAAACTCTGAATACAGCGCAGCACTGGTAGAACCGAAAATAATGTCATCCACATAAATCTGCACCATAATCAAATCTTTCCCGACTGTTTTAAGGAACAAAGTTTGATCAATGGTCCCCCTTTCATAACCATGTCCAAAAGATGTGCTGTCAACGTAGCATACCATGCCTGAGGGGCTTGGTGAAGACCATATAGTGCTTTATCCAGCATGTAGACATGATTAGGATTCTTAGGGTCTACAAACCCCGGTGGCTGATCCACGTAAATCTCTTCCTTAACTTCACCATACAAAAACGCGGTCTTAACATCCATCTGATATACCGTGAATCCCATGAAAGACGCATAGGCCAGAAAAATCCGAATGGCCTCAAGTCTAACTACAGGAGCATAGACTTCGGTGTAATCTAACCCTTCAACCTGACGAAAACCACGAACAACTAACCGTGCCTTGTTTCTAACAATAACTCCCGTCTAATCTTGCTTGTTTCGGAAAACCCATTTTGTATCTAGTGCTTTTTTTCCCTCTGGAAGTTCAACAAACTTCCACACTTTCAGCTTATCGAACTGATTCAACTCTTCGTGCATGGCATCCACCAAACTTGGTTCTTGAAGAGCCATTTCCACCGACTTCGGCTCAATCTGAGAGATGAAGCAAGAAAACAAATAGCTGTTTATGTGTCATGTCTGACTTCTGGTGGACACACCTGCTTCAAGAGAGCCGATAACATTCTCAATAGGATGATCTCGTTGGATTCTTGTAGGAATTGGCTGTTCGGGAACATCTCCAACAGGAGAT
Organism: Bidens hawaiensis; assembly: GCF_021521415.1. Lineage (NCBI taxonomy): Eukaryota > Viridiplantae > Streptophyta > Magnoliopsida > Asterales > Asteraceae > Bidens > Bidens hawaiensis. The sequence goes on from NW_027495028.1 coordinate 2,250, forward strand.
AAGTTAGATAGATTTTCACCGACATCAGTGATTGGATTCTTCCATCCAGAAGCTACCGTACTATGTGAGTACGAAGTGCTGGCAACGTATTCATTCGGAATGACATCGGGAAACAAAGTGCTCCCGAAGATTTGACGAATAGGACTCTCCCCCTCAACTGCTGAATCATTTACTGAAGAGTTTGGAATATGCACGGTTTCAGTAACTTCCTTCGATTGGCTAACGGACGCAGGTGGTTTGTCATCAAGTGGTTTTGCGACATCATTATCCAATAGAGGAGATATGTGAGATACTACATCTGAACCTTCTCTCTCAGTATCTACAGTGGCACCACCTGAAGTTTCTGTGTTGATGACCGGAACTACATTGAATGGCATGAAGAGTTCATTGTAGTCGAACAGCCAGTCCGGAGCAACACGTGCATCAGTCTCGTTTTCTTCCAACCAACGAACATCATAAGATTCAAGAATCTGTTTAGTTGACTTATTGTAGATTCTGTAGGCGGTGTGACCAGCATACCCAACAAAGTAACAATCATCAGCTTTGGCACCAAACTTTGGAGTAGACTCAAGATTCAGTAGAGTACATAGAAAACCAAAGGCTCTGAAGTGTGCAATAGTAGGCTTATGACAATATACGATCTTATACAGAGTTTTCATTTTTAATTTGTTGATTATCACCCGATTCCGAACATAGCACGCCGTGTTGATGGCTTCAGCCCGGAAGAACAGAGGCAATTTAGAGTCACACAGCATGGTCCTTGCTGCCTCGATAAGAGTCCTGTTTCTCCTTTCAGCCACACCATTCTGTTATGGTGTCCGAGCTGAGATGTACTGACAAAGCACCCCCTTATCTGAACAAAAATAATTCAGTGAAGCATTCTTGAACTCCGTACCACTGTCGCAACGAATTCCTTTCAGCTTCAAATTCGGCTGATTTTCCATCAGCACCATAAACCTCTTGATCAGCTCTGCAGTTTCACTATTACCCTTCTGTGTGATCTTCCCTTTTTCTCCACCCGCAAAGGACACATACCCACCATTAAAAGTTTGAATGTCGGGTAGCTGGGAAATGTCTCCTGTCATGTACCTGGAACAGCCACTATCAACATACCAAGGTCTGATGACCTCCATAGCTGCTCCTGCATAAAGTGTGGGATTAATTAGATTTTGGCACCCAGTCCATAGTGACACTGGGTACTCCTGACTCGTTTACCCTGGTTACGGGCTGCCATGACATATCTTCTCGATTATCTAAAATGGAAGAAGAAACCTTCTTTACCGAAGACTTAGGCATCCATTTATATTTACCATTGAAATATTTAATGTTGTTTGTACGAATGGATGGTTCAATCTCTGGTTTGCGTGTAGAGGGAACAAATGAATTTGTTCTCCCGACAGGCCGAGGCTTAGAAATCGAGTTCGTTTTTGAAATAGAAACATAGTTTCTATTCCTTTTACTAGAAATGTTAGGCTTGGTCTGATGAGGACTAAACCTACCAGTTTTGTTCCTGTTCTAATCACCGTCAGAAGGATCTGCCTTGTGATACCAAAATTTCATCGATAGGTATCACGAAGCATATTCATCTGGTAAAATCCATAGTAAGGCATATATGGACGATGTGGACAGTTTCTAGCAATATGACCAGGAACCCCACAGTTAAAACAAGTTTGACGTTTTACGTAAAAATCATTATGGTGAACCTTTTCTCTTGACCTATTGTGTGGGTCAGTACATTTGGCTTGATATTTATCGTTTGACACATTGTTCGGTTCGACCCCCTTTAGTTCATTTGAGCATCCCTCTTTAATGAACTTGGGTGGTGAGTAGTTTTTAGTTAAACTTTTATTTTTAGTTTTCTTATCAAAACCCTCATCATCAGATTTCACAGTTTTAACAGAACCAACCACACAATTGTCTTTGCTCTTAACACCAGAGCCCACACAAACCGAGGACATAACAGAATTCAAAACAGGCAGTTTTAAAGAAACATCAGAGTTAATGTCTTTATTAAACGCAACACAAGAGTCATCATCCTCATCAGTCCAATCCTCAAAAACTACTTTATCTGCACATGAAGCAAACACGTTAGAATTGTTCACTCCTGAAGTGGATACATCTGTATTCACAAGATCAGACTTGTCATTCTTATCTTGTTTATCGTACTTCATGCCCTGTACCTTATCTTCCTGTTCTTTGGTGACAGGAAGTTGAACATAGTTGTTATTGTAAGGTAGGGGTACCTGACTATAACCTATACCCCTACCTTCGTTTTCTTTCCACCATAGCTGATTATCAATCATTGAGCTACCTATTTTACTGGAACCCTCGAATTTTTTAAAATCAAGCTAAGCTCTTTCAAATTTAGCAGTTAAATTCAAAATTTCAATTTTGGAGGCTTCCAGTTTAGCGGTTAATTCAGCAATCTCCTGCTTGGCATCTAGATGGTGACAACACTTTATGCTGAATTCAGATTTAAGCTTAGAAAAATCCTTTTGATTTGCTTCAATTTTATCTAAAAAGGCATTTTCATTTTTCTTAAGTTTAATGTTTTCAGATTTCACTCTCTCCATATCTCTAAGCAAGTTATCATTGTGAAGTTTGTATAAATTAATTTTATCAACACAATCTTGAGAGCATGGTTGAAAATTTACCTCAGATGAGCTGGAAGAAGTGAAGGCCATGAAAGCAAATTGAAGTTCCCTGATCTGCTCCTCAGCAGCATGTTCTTCCTCAACATTCTCAACGTGAGCATAATTGGCAGTCTGATTGCTAATGTTGAGAGCAGCCATCTGATCATCCCATGAAAATTGTTAAGCAACCAAACCTCTTTCACCATTTCCCCGAGCTCCCCCCAACTTCTCCTCTAACATTTCCCATTGGAACTATCGCCCTTTCAGTGTTTCCTTCCTTTGCAGGGTTGGTAATTCACAAGCAAAATGACTCGGCTCGTGACAGTTGTAGCATCTCAGAGTATCCTTGTTAAAACCCGCTTTCTAGTTTTTTGGCATATTCCAATTGTTCCTTCCCGTTCTCTTAGTGAACTTCTTGGCCCGAAACACTGCCATGGCGATTTGCCAAGAGATATCAATTTCTTCAACATCATCTGGATGGATTTGATCAAGCTCAGCAGCAACTACAGGTTGAACCAAATCTCCAACCAGGAATGCATTGTAGCAGTTCATGAATCCCGCCATTAAAGCTATGTTCTCTTGAGTTTCCTTTGGGATAGAGGGAATCTAACTGGAATTCTGATTTGGAGCAGCACCAGATGATTGAGGTTGACTACTTTGAGCAGGTTTAGTGAAGAAAACTGGAGCTGGTTGAGATGGAATGGAGGACGGTTGGCTCTGAGTGGACTTGAACATTTGGAAGTTTCCTTGAGGTGGAAGTTGCTGAGTGGCTTTAAACATAGACAAGCTGTCTTGTGAGATGAGGGCATTGTTGGAAGCGACGTTGTAACCAGCAACACTGTAGGAGTTTTCATGGTTTATTGCACGTTGCTTGTCATCCATGTCCATGCCTTAATGGTGGCCATCATCTCAGAGATAGACATCCTGTTGAGATCTTTTGTCTTCTTGATAACCGCAACATTCATATCCCAGCTTTTGGGCAATGAGTTCACCAACTTGTTGTTTATCTCAGATGTTTCCAGATAGATGCTTGCGGATCTCATCTCAGTCACAAGAGCAATGAATCTTTGAAGTTGTGTTTCCAGCGATTCTCCCAACACATGATTGAACATATTGAATTTCTGTTGCAGCAAATCTTAGCGACTTCTCTTCATGTCTTCATTTCCTTCATATACTTCAATTAATGCCTCCCACAACTCCTTAGCAGATTGAAGTTCTCTAAAACTTAAAGCAATCTCAGGTGAGAGAGCCATCATTATGGTTGATAGGGCCTTTTCATCCTCTTCAACTTTAGCAAGATCATCATCATCATACATTGCAACAGGCTTCACAACAACTTCAGTTGAATTCTCACGTTGATATGTGATGATTTGGGGTCCCCTAACTATGCTTCTCTAGATCTTAGCATCTTTCATCTTAACATACTTCCCGAATCGAAATTTCCACTCACTGAATCCCTCATGTGACAGTAGACGAGGCACACGAGTGGTTGTCCCCATTATGGAATCTAGTTCTTAATGGAGTGAAGCATTTGATGACACATTACTGTTGGTTAACTGTTCTATTTTATAAAAACTTTATTAATCAGGTCCAACTAGGTTCTCGGTTCGGTTTCTGACCGAAAACAAGCTTCAACCGAATACTACAAATGTTGACCGAAAACTGCAAGATTTGACCGATAATCGCCGAGAACACTATTTCTTGACCGAAGACACTGATGTTACGCCGAAAACCCTTGTTTAGAGGCTGAGAACTGCCAAAATCACCCAAGAACTGAATTATGGAATAAGATTAGCAGCCAACTGAATTCCGTGAATTACTGGATTCAAATTTGTTTCCAGATTAGCCAAATCTCTATCCAAAATAAATCTCTTTTCTTCTCCGATTGGTAAACTCGCCAGAGAATCACCAAACACCACCTATCGAATAACTCTTGAATCCGTTGATATCACAATAACGAGCCTGAATAGCTCTAAGGCTCCGATACCAATTGTAAGTCCCGTGGAGAATCTTTCAATATGATATCAACTAATCTTAGTGTTGGTGCGGAAATCCAACACAAGATGATACAAGAATAAGTATAAAGAGCTCAAAGGATTGCTTCAAAACACACGTTATGATTAACGTCGGGTGCTTAAGCACAATGTTTACAATACTCGTCTAATGTGTAGGTTCCCTGGATGGATCGCACGAGATATCTCGATCTACTCAGGTGCGGAATCCCTGCGTAGATCGTTACGAGTATAGAACACGAATCACACGAACACACGTTATATAATAACTCAAACACGTGATACGATATCACTATTACAGACACACATTACAGCTCTCGTAACAACTCGAACAAACTAACACTAACAACTAATTCGAACCCCACACTAAGCCGTAAGCTAGGTATATAAATACACGACAACTTCGCCTGGCATGTTCAGGCGAAGTTGTCCATAACTTCGCTTGACTAACAAGTTCGCCTGTTAAGCGAACTTGTCAGTAACTTCGCTTAAACATACAAAACATAATTAAACATTACAGACTCGATTACAGACACTAGACTATGAACTACTGACATTATGCACCAACAGACTCCCCCTTGGCAGTAGCTTCATATCTTGATCTTTAAGCACTTGTCTTGTAATCTTCAACCTTGTATCTTCACGCATGCACTCCTTCTCTAACACAAACTGACACAACTCTTTGATACTTCCTCGCTTCGTCCTTCCAAGCAGGAATATAAAAGATTTTCTTCTCATTGAGCACCTGCAGATCAGCTTGCGATAAGTTTACCAAATGCATCGGATCGTAAACTCTTAGGAGCTCTTGTTCATCCTCGTCTTCCATCACTGCCTCTGCTGTCTCACAATCCACAAACCACCACTTTAGGTCTTTAAACACATCCTTGGGCATAAGCTTCATCGGTACTTCTTTCAAACACCGGATCGGTTTATACTTCATGACCATCCAAGGTTTTCCATCAGCTCTCAAACCTCTATCCTTGTCTTCAACAAGTTTTCCCTTCTGCGGTTTCAACAGCTCAAACTTCTTCTCTTTTATACTTTCTCTCCATACAATTTTCCCAATAACTCTAGCCATATTATCGTCACTCCGATTGATTAACCCCAATCTGGCTAAGTCTTTCACTTCACATTCCGGCAGTGTATTCAACGACCTTAACATTCTTTTAAAATACTGAACGCCGTCATACTGTTTAATCACAAAGAGCTTCAACTGCTAATCATAGATCCAGCAAATAATCCCTTTCTTCGCTTCAGCATAGCCTTTAATATTGTAACTCTTCTTAAACATTGTAGGGACCGCCGGTTTCTTCGTTTTGACGAACCACTGAGCATAGCCTTCCTTCCACCTAGGCTGCTCTTCCCATTCAGTCTCATCGATTACTGTCTCATTACCCATATCTGCTTTCTCCACACCTGGAATGTCATGCTCCACATTCTCTTCTACTATTTCACCTTCTTCAACATCTTCTTCAATCACAATCTGTGCGCCAATGTTCTCAATCTCCTCAATTGGCAGCACATCATCATCAAACAACACATCATCACTAAACATATCATCATCTAATTCTTTCAAAGCATCAATCACATCATCTCCCATTTCTTCATCATCAACCATCACCACCTCATCACCACCAGAACCGCCAGCCGCACCTGCAGACTCCCCCTGAGCTGTGGAAGTCCCAAGAGCTTGAGTAGTTCTTGGCAACTCACCACCTGCACCTTTCGATGCATTGGGATCATCGTCTTTATCATTTCTCTTCTTTATCCTTAACTCGTCACCTTTACAGCCTGTCTCCCCCTGAGATGCCAAGAACTCCTTCATAGCATCTATAATTCTCCCATGTTCAACCAGAAGGGACGACTGTAGTTGATTCTCTGCTACAAGAAGTTAATCACAAGTTCGCCGATTTTACTAAATAAACCCCTATAGTTTGAACATTTTGCAATTAAGTTTTAAACTTCCCTTTAAAAATTAAATAACACGATCAAGTCCAAGTAACCAGATATAAAATCATAAAACTACCTAAGTACTAAAAACTTTTAAAAATTAAAGTACAAGGGATCAAATTTCAGTCTCGATAGGGACTACTATATTTTAGAAAAGATCCGAACAGGAATCATACTAATTACGTGACTGTCACATAGATCCGTGTTTAGCTGTATTATGACATAAAGAAACAGGTTGTAAGCAGGTAAATAACTTAAGATGGTTTTCATCGTTTCTGTGATACGAGTTAGGTTCAATTATGCCGCAAAATTTAAGTGAGCAACAACTCAGAGATTATGATGCCTCCTATCTATTCTCAAAGCGTATTTGGCTTTTCCCAAGTCACCCCGAATTGACTTCGACCCATATTGTCTGATTAAGTTTGTAAGTACTCTTCATCTGCTTCCCGTTCTCTTTCTTACTCCATGATTGAGAAGTCTTGACATTGTCAGCCCTAGAATATTTCAATAACTCATAAGTTTTTTTTTTTTTTTTTTTTTTTTTTTTTTTTTTTTTTTTACGATAAACATAAACATAGACTTCAGAGTAGTAAACAACTGCAAGTCCCGAATCTGGATCACTGCAGTTTCTTCACACACTATCTTTACGGGAATCAGAACATTTATGGGCTCGTGTATGACTGGGTAATCGCTTTTCTGCCTATCATTCGGAAAGATATATATGAAGACATGCAAAACTCTTAAGGAGTTTCCACGTAAAATCGAGTAGATTTAGTTTGTATCACATCTACTTTTACGCACCATAAAAAGCTATCATGACATACAATGACTGTTCTAAAGCCTTTTAAGCCTAATAACTTCACTAGTTAAGCACACAGAATCAGTATATGCATCATTTTCCAAGGTTGGATCAATTTTCTGTTAAAACATAGCAAATAGAACTTCTTACGAAGTAGTAGACTTGAAAAATAATTTCATTTCCCAAAAAGAAAAATTTTAACATCAATCGCCCCAACCAAAACAAAGTCTTCAGGTAAACGGCTATCCCGAAGATCCAATGGATCAGCTGGACCGACCACATACTAGTATGTGTCCTTCTAACTAAGTATGATCGACTAATTTTAAGCGAAAGAATGAAAACACATCATAAACTGCCCCGGTCACTTTCAGTCATCTGGTTAATGGCTATCCGCATATTCTACAAGTAGAAATGAGGACCAAACATATCCTAAGACATGTCCTTCAAACTGAGGCAACCGACATAATTCTAAGCGATAGTGACGTTTTTTTTTTTTTTTTTTTTTTTTTTTTTTTTTTTAAACGAACATAAAAAGCATGGTTACTCGGAATTGATCATCCCATTCAGCTCAAAAAGGTTTTGAAATCTTGTTTTGTCAAACGCTTTAGTATATAAATCAGCGAAATTATCAAGCGTATCCACCTTTTCAAGCACAATCAGTTTCTTCTCAGCACAATCCCGTATAAAATGATGACGTATGTCAATATGTTTAGTTTTACTGTGCTTCACGGGATTGTTAGTTACTGAGATAGCAGCTGTGTTATCAATGCAAATAGGAGTAAGTAAGAAATTCAGACCATAGTCGCGCAACTGTTGTTGAATCCAAAGAACCTGGGAGCAGCAGTTGGATGCTGCCATGTATTCTGCTTCACAGGTTGAAATTACGACTGAAGTCTGCTTCTTGCATTGCCACGACACCAATCTGCCACCAAGAAACTGACATCCACCAGTTGTTGACTTCCGACTCTGATTGCACCCTCCATAATGAGAATCTGTGTAAGCGACCAACTCCAAGTCTCCTCCTTTTGCGTACCACAACCCCAGCTTCGGTTTGCCTTTGAGATACCGCAAGATCCTCTTCACACCCTTCATGTGAGATTCCTTTGGGTTTGCCTGAAAACGAGCACAAAGACAAACTGCAAACATAATATCAGGCCTAGAAGCAGTTAAGTACATTAAAGAACCTATAATAGCCCGATACTGAGTTGGGTCCACATCTGCGTCATTGTCAGAATCAGCACCCAATTTATGGTTGACGCAGATTGGAGTATCGAATGGAGTGTTGTCCTCCATCTTGAAGCGTTTGAGCACATCATGGACATACTTGGTCTGATGAATGAGCATCCCTTCCTTCTTCTGATCAACCTGAAATCCTAAAAAGAAAGTTAGTTCACCCATAGCACTCATTTCAAACCTTTTCTTCATGACAGCCTCAAAATCTTGACACATGGAGACTTTTGATGCAGCAAAAATAATGTCATCCACGTAGACTTGCACTAGCAGGAAGTCGCTTCCTTGTCTCTTCACAAACAGTGTGCTATCAATCTGACCTCTTTCAAACCCATTTTCAAGCAAGTAATCTGATAAAGTTGAGTACCAGGCACGAGGTGCCTGATGTAGTCCATACAACGCCTTGCTTAATTTGTACACATGGTCTGGAAAGTCTGGGTCAGGAAAACCCGGAGGTTGCTCAACATACACAACCTCATCAACTTTCCCATTTAGGAATGCACTCTTTACGTCCAACTGAAAAACCTTCATCTTTTTATAAGCAGCAAATGCCAAAAACAATCTAATGGCTTCCAATCTTGCCACAGGAGCGAACACTTCATTATAATCAATCCCCTCTTGTTGATTAAAACCTTTAACGACTAGCCTCGCCTTGTTTCTTATAATAATCCCTTTCTCATCTCTCTTGCACTTAAACACCCATTTTGTGCCTATTGCATGCACATTCTTTGGTTTTTCAACCAAAGTCCAAACTTCCATTTTCTTGAACTGAGCCAACTCTTCTTGCATGGCTTCGACCCACGAGCTGTCCTTGAGAGCCATTTGATAATTCTTCGGTTCAATCTGGCTGATAAAGCAGGTGTACAAACATTCGTTGATTATGCCTGTCTCCTTAATGCTTGTGTAAACACAGGTGTGCTCATTCAAGCTACGTCTTGTTTGTACACCGGAGGACACATCACCAATCACATTCTCCAAAGGGTGATCTTTATGAATTCTCGTGGTCGGAACAGAACCGACATGCAGATTGTCTTCCAAGTTAGAAGAGAGCTCGTCAATGATTGTTTCTTGCTGAGAGTGAAACGGATTGAAAAATTCTTCTTCAGTCGAGGCAGCAGGGGTATCGATAGCATTTGATGAGGAAGGTTGACATTTATCGATCAGCTGTCTTTGCAATAGATTTTCTTCCTCATCAAGGATCATCTTCGTAGCAACTCTCTCTTCTTCTTCAGCAATATCCAAATACGGTATGTTAAAAGACTTAAAAAGTTTAACATAGTCGAAAAACTCAGCAGGTCCGTTGCTTGGTTTTGGCGGTTGGTAACTTGTGATATCGGTGTTACACACCACCTCAACCTTGCTGGTCGATGTATTAAAGACACGTCTGTTGGGTGTCCCAACAACATAACCGACTAAGATTCCTTCATCGGCTACTTCACCAAATTTAGAATTTGTCTTTAAAATCGAACAAGGGGACCCGAATGGTTCAAGACCACTCAAGTTGGGCTTTCTCCCATGCAAAAGCTCATAACACGTTTTACCAAGTCTTTTAACAGTTAAGACTCTATTCAGAACATAACAGGCTGTAGCAACAGCTTCAGCCCAAAACACCACAGGAAGCTTCGAATCAGCCAGCATTGTTCTGGCTCCTTCAATTAACGTTCTGTTCTTCCTTTCAGCCACTCCATTCTGTTGCGGTGTATACGGAGCGCTGTATTGGTGTTCGATCCCTTTCTGAAGGCAGAAGATCTCCATCTCAAAATTCTTGAACTCCATTCCATTGTCACTCCTGATGAACTTAACCCTTTTATCCATAACGTTCTCAACTTTGGTAATCAAATTCCTCACCATCTGAGCCGTTTCATCTTTTGATTTCAGGAAATATACCCACGAATATCGTGAGTAATCATCAGTGATCACCAAGCAGTAAGAAGTACCTCCTAGACTTTTTGCATTCACGGGACCGAAGAGATCCATGTGAAGCAATTCTAGGGTACTGGCAATTGAATTGACCTTCTTGGTGTGATGGGATTTCTTGTTCTGCTTTCCCTTCTTGTACGGTAGACATTTGTCTTCAAAATTGAAACTTTTCAAAGGAACGCCCAGCACAAGTCCATTCTTGACAATGTGGTTCATCTTCCGAAGATGAATGTGCCCCATTCTCCTATGCCACAATTCGGACTCCGATTCGCTCGCTTTTGTCATAAGGCATGATTCTTCCGTGGTCATTTCAGTCGACCTCATATCCATAATGTACGTATTCCTCTCACGTGGAGCCTTCATCACAATCCACTCCTCTGGTATCTGAAAACCAGGTTGCAACACAATTGCCTCATTCTTTGTAAAATGAACGGTGTACTCCTTATCACAGATCCGCGACACACTCAGCAGATTGTGCTTCAATTCTTCCACAAAGTTAACTTTCTCCAATGTCATCTTTCCGTTCGACACCGTTCCCATTCCTGTAATCTTTCCTCCACTTTCACCTGCAAAGCTCACTCTCCCTCCTTGAACAAGTTTCAAATCGTGTAACAAGTTTTTGTTACCCGTCATGTGTCGGGAACAGCCGCTATCCACAACCCAAAGATTATTGGCAGCCCTGTTCAACTGTTCCTGCACGATAAAGCAAAAGATTAGAATCTAGGGACCCAAGACCAATTGGTCTTGGATCTATACATCCCAAACTTTGGCTTTCCAAAGTTAGTATCTGGATAATTCATGTAAGTCCTATTAGGATACCTCCTTGTAGATTGATTGTGAGGCCTTCCAAACCTTTGTGAATTGAAAGAATTATAGCTTGTGGTTTGGTTATTAGAAGTGTAAAACTGAGATTTGTTTCTATGAAAACCTGAATTAGTCACATTTTTGAATTTTGAATGGTTTTCATTTTTAGCAGTATGATAATTACTATTAGGCTTATTCTCAGTTTTAGTAGGCCTTACACCTCTGAATCGCTGCTTCAGAGGGCAATCTGCAACTAGGGGCCCTAATTGATTACACCTAAAACAACACCTATGCTCAACCTTTTTATCAACCGGTGTTTTAGATGTCGAGGCTTTATTACCGCCGGTTCGTCTCACATATGGTGGGACGTACGGGTTTAGTGGAGTACTCTTTTTATTCGTCTTATCTTTCTCTCCACCATTGGGTAATACCACCTCCTCTTTTGCCTTACCAGACTCGGATGACTTATCCGAATCCGATGAGACTGGACTTGGATCAGAAATTTTAACACTTGAAACAGGCGAACTTGTTTCGCCTCCACTAACATTTGGTTCTTTACAAGTTACTTTAACTGGTACTGTCTGAGCAACCTCAAAGTCAACAGATTTTTGAACACTAGGGTTAAAAGTGTAATTGTGATTATAAGGTGGTGGAACCTCATGATAACCGATTCCTCCTCTCTTAGCAGAGGAACCTTGATCACTAACAAGGTGATCAAGAATAGCAGAGGAATTTCTGAACTGCTCTAGTTTTCTATTCAGTTCCACCACTTTTACCTGGTGATCAGCAATCTGTTTTCTCTATCAGCAATTAGTTTGGTTTTTTCTTCCAAAACTTCATAGCTTAGATCAATCACTTCAATTTTTTCAGCAAGTTTTGCTTTTAGACTTTTAATATCTTTTTCACAAGCTTTTATCTGTACTTTATAACTATTTTCTCTTGTTTTAGTATAGTGATGATCTTCTTTTAAAGTTTTAAACTCAGCATCCAAACTAACATACTGATCAGTTATAGTAGCTAATTGCTCAGACAAGTTTTCGCATTTAGAACAAGTAGGTTTAGAACATACCTCGGAGAGCTGGTCTTTAACATCTGCCATAAAAGCTTTTTCTTCTCCGGTAACCTTCTCAATTCCTTCAGTTTCAACCTTCGCCAAATTGGCCTGTTCGAAAGTTTCTTCAGAATGCAAGTTCCAGTTGTATTCACCATCTCCTCTGGAAATCATTGCACTATAATCTTTAGAACCCCCACTTTGCTGTGTAGACCTGCCCTGACTTCGTTCCACACATTCATTCCTGCATTCCTTTGCAAAGTGACCGTTTTGCTGACAATTGTAGCATCTTACCTTCGTCTTGTCAAACCCTGGCCTTCCACCGACAAACTTCCTTCCGGTCTTTCTCATAAACCGCTTCACTCTTCTCACGATCATGGCCATCTGCCATTGTAGATCCATTTCTTCCAGATCATCAGCATCAATCTGGTCATAATCTTCATCCAACATAGCTGGATCAACAATCTTCCCCTGAATGTAGTTCTCATAGGAAGCAATAAAAGAAGCATAGAGACCAAACTGCTCTTCAGCAGACTTGACACTCATAGGCATCTTGGAGTAGTTGTTACTGGGAATACTTGGAGAGCAACTACTCTTGCTTACCTGGGGTTGAGAACCACTCGATCCACCTGCTACATAGCAAATATCACCATTTGTGTTGACTGACACATGCCCCTCGTGTGATGAATTTGCGCCCGACTCTCCCTTCGAGTAGTAGGCAGCAGATTCAGTCTTCGATCCTGAGCTAGTGTTGACTTTAGCTCCATACATACCTGGATCTTGAACCTGATCCATAGGTGTCTCTTTTCTGACCATGTTAAGCTCAAAGGTTCTGAGCTTGTTGACTGCTGTTTCTAGATCATATGTGGGAAAGTCTTTGTCTTCCCTCATCAGCACAGTGTACATCTCCCATTTTGGTGGGAGAGCATCTAGAAGCTTCTCAACTATTTCTTCTTCTCGGTAGGAAATTGAATAGTTGCTCAATTCAGTCATTAGATGGTAATATCGAGTGATAATATCATCTAAAGATTCATTCTTCAAATACTTGAAGACTGAGAACTGGGTTTTGAGCAATTTTATCTTTGAAGCACGGATTCCTACATTCCCTTCAAATCTGTTCTCAAGAGCTTCCCAAAGCTCTCTTGCTGACGTATACTTTCTAAACGTATGAAGGATCTCTTGTGGAAGAGCCATAGTAATAGCAGCATGAGCCTTGCTCTCGGACTCATACATCTTTTTCTCTTCTTCTTCCATTTTGCTATACTTTTTGATTTGATCACGACCTTCATACTCCATAACTGGTGGAATATAACCATCCTGGATGCATACCCACATCTTCGCATCCTGGTATTTGACATATTGTATGAACCGATCCTTCCATCCAACGAAATCGGTTCCCTTCAGCAACCTTGGGGCCTTAGTAGCTTACCCTGCTTCTACTTCCATTTTTACTAACTCAGAGATGTTAATTGACGACATCTTTCTCGAAAACAAAGAAACCCGAAAAAAAATCAAAAAATTTTCTGAAAAGTACTGTAGCCGAAGTTACGGATAACTTCGCTTAATCCTTAACTTCGCTGCAGATTAACTTCGCTGAAGAACTTCGCAGATGATTAACTTCGCTTAAGGTAAGCGAACTTAGGAGGTAGGCGGAGTTGTAGAGAACTTCGCTGAGTTAGGCGAACTTGAGAAGGTAGGCGAAGTTGTGGATAACTTCGCTTAACCTTATATCTTCGCCGAAACCCTACGTATCCTGACGGCAACTTCGCCTGATGAACACGGACGTTTTTGCAGATCTGAAATCTGGATTTTACGAGGTTTTTGACGGTGCAAAGGCTTGAATACGATGGTAGGAGGTAAGATTGACTCAAAAACACAGAAAACACGTCCCGCGAATAGTCGAAACGGGACAATTTCTACACCCACGTGAATATCCCGAACCACACAATCGAGCAAACGCTCTGATACCAATTGTAGGTTCCCTGGATGGATCGCACGAGATATCTCGATCTACTCAGGTGCGGAATCCCTGCATAGATCGTTACGAGTATAGAACACGAATCACACGAACACACGTTATATAATAACTCAAACACGTGATACGATATCACTATTACAGACACACGTTACAGCTCTCGTAACAACTCGAAAAAACTAACACTAACAACTAATTCGAACCCCACACTAAGCTGTAAGCTAGGTATATAAATACACGACAACTTCGCCTGGCATGTTCAGGCGAAGTTGTCCATAACTTCGCTTGACTAACAAGTTCGCCTGTTAAGCGAACTTGTCAGTAACTTCGCTTAAACATACAAAACATAATTAAACATTACAGACTCGATTACAGACACTAGACTATGAACTACTGACATTATGCACCAACATAATGTATCTATGATACTTTACGGCCAAAAACACACACGTCAAACCCCTAAACCCTATACAAGATATCTATAAATAGGGTAGCCAACATACCAGCCCAATAAAAGCCCAAAGCCCACCGACAACCATAAGGTTCTCAGATTACATACAAAACATGAAACCGGAATTAACTAAGTGCAAACCATCAAGTATAGACCCAACACTGCCTTAGCGACTTATTGGAACAATCTTCAGCATACTCGGATGCAAAGCTTGCTCGGGACTGAACCATGCTCGAAGCTATACTTAGATCATTTGATATCTTTCTTTATTGCATCCATGCTCGACCCACCAATGTGCTTGAAACACTTGGTTTAAGCTGGATAGATCAAGTTGTTTGCTCGATTGGCAATCCATACTCGATGATGAACACTCTTTCTTGATGAAGTGTAGCTTGCTCGAAACCTTCAACACTTAGAAGAATTCACTGAAGTAAGTCCAATGATCATGTGACACCATGCTCGAGGTAGTAAAACCATGCTCAATGGTCCAAGCTTGCTCGTAGTCCATACTTAGCTGATTCTTTGAGGAGGTTGAGAAAATTCCAGTCTTCCTTGGCAAATATCCGACTCAACAAATAAAAAAGCAGCAAAAAGCCAAAAAGAAGTTATCAGTGATCAATTGTAAATACCAGTCGATTGTGTAAATAGTTCATTTGTATTCAAGAGTCTGCATATTTTTTTTGGTAAAAGGGCGTTGCCCTTGGTAAATAAAATTAAAAGACTAAAATAGGTTACATACGAGTGCATCTCACCCCCTCCTGGACATTTTACCATGGAGGGGTAGACCACGAAAAGAAAAATGAAACATACTAAGTTGCTGAAGGCATACACTTTCGTTACATACTACCAAAAAACTAATTGTTGCATAACATGTTGATGTGGCAAATTAAGCTAGCCAAAGATGAGTGGCACGGGGCCACACCCCACAACTATACGATCAGCTTTAAGCCCAGCGTGGGGCCTGCTTCATAAGCCCAAACAGCCCATAAAAATCCCGTGCCATCAATGCAAGCCTAAAGAAAAACAAAACAAACTAAGCCCAAACAACATTATACCAAACGTGGGCCTGCTTCCTAAGCCCAAACAGCTTGCCATCCATGCAAATACCCATATTCCATTCCAAATTGTTATAAACCCATGTAGCCCAACGATCACTTCCAAACCCATACTATGTAGAAACATTCTTGTCCAGGCCCACATTCTCCAAACCACACTTAAGCAATTCGGAGGATTAATGCATGGCCCATTTCAAATCCAACATTCCACCAAATAATCAAAATACATTCCACCAATATGTCCCATATTAGCAATATCCCATATAACAATCATTGATCTTTATCCCAAATATAGTGCCAACAAATATGGAAGATAAAATCTTTTGCACCAAATAGAGATAAAATGCCAAATTTAAATTCAATCCATATATCCTACCCGGATCCAAATCCAATACCCATAATCTTCCATACACCCATCAGATCAAACTATCCAAACAACATCATATTATCACGGCAAAGCTACCAACCCCAAGACAAGACCATTAAACATCAAAAAATAATCCATGGAAATAAGAGCAACCTCCAATGGTCGAATGCCGAGTCATGAAGGAATTTGATCAACTAACTTATGATCTTCAGCCTAGTAACCAGGACAAACAATGTTCAAGATCCTAACACATATATACTTCAACCAAACTAACATGCAAAACTAGAACCCAAAACAAACAAGATGAATCAGGGACTAGTAGCATAAGATATCACATTCATAGATCAAACTTGCCAGGACCATCATTTGAAGATCATCAAATAAACCAAGATTCATATTGGTCAAAGCAACCCAAAAAGGACGAATGCCGAACCAATTTGGGATTTGATCAATAAACATACGATCTCTAGCTGACCAACACAAACTTAATGATGATCAAAAAAATAACCATAGCCTAAAATGGCAACCAAAGCATAATAACCCGAAACCAACTTAACTCCAAAACAGCAACTCCTATCACTTCAAACATTGCAAAACAAGAGCTAGAACAACCTGGTGTTGATACTCCAACAACCGGATTTGACCCACAGCTGCGTGATGTCTCCAATTCCAACCACACAAAAATAGAAGGACAAGAACATTCACCTGGAAACAATATGAATCAAGAAATAAAGCATACCAGGAACATAGTGTCACGACTTCCAATACATACGCATCTTCAATTCAATGAAGCCGGAAGGAAAAAGCACAAGCATCTTAAGCATGCCTGATGATCCACATCCAAACCCACTCCCTCATCTTCAATAGGGACCTACCAGGACAAAGGCAACCATGCAAGGTAGGTCGGCTGCAAGAACCAAATCCAAACCCACTCCCTGATCCGAAAAGGGGATCTTCTAACATGATGTATGAGAGGCCGGCTTCAGAACAAACCAAACCCACTCCCTAAACTTCAAAGGGGACCTTCTCAGGCCGGCTGCTGAATAAGTTTAGACCCACTCCCAAATCCAATAAGGGGACCTTCCAATCAGAAAGATAGAAAGGTCGGCTGCTGGAAAGGACCACCATAAACACCACAAGATGTTTCAAACTATCAAGGGATCCCATAACCAATATCAACTCCATATGTTTCCTGGATGTTTAGCACCAAATCCAAGGTATTTGGGTAACAGCTAAAGGCAAACCCTAGCCGATTGACAACATCATATTCTCACGGAAAAGCTACCAACCCTATAATCTTCCATAGACCCATCAGATCAGACTATCCATAATCTTCCATAGACCCATTAGACCCATCAGATCAAACTATCCAAACAACATCATATTCTCACGGCAAAGCTACCAACCCTAAGACAAGACCATTATCATGAACATCAAAGAATAATCTATGGAAATAAAAGTAACCTCCAATGGTCGAATGACGAGTCATGAAGGAATTTGATCAACTAACTTATGATCTTCAACCTAGTAACCAGGACAAACAATGTTCAAGATCCTAACACATATATACTTCAACCAAACTAATATGCAAAACTAGAACAAAAAACAAACAAGATGAATCAGGGACTAGTTGCATAAGATATCACATTCATAGATCAAACTTGCCAGGACCATCATTTGAAGATCATCAAATAAACCAAGATTCATATTGGTCAAAGCAACCCAAAAAGGCCGAATGCCAAACCAATTTGGGATTTGATCAATAAACATACGATCTCTAGTTGACCAACACAAACTTAATGATGATCAAAAAAAATAACCATAGCCCAAAATGGCAACCAAAGCATAATAACCCGAAACCAACGTGAATCCAAAACAGCAGCTCCTATCACTTCAAACATTGCAAAACAAGAGCTAGAACAACCTGGTGTTGACATTCCAACACCTGGATTCGACCCACAGCTGCGTGATGTATCCAGTTCCAACCACACAAAAATAGAAGGACAAGAACATTCACTTGGAAACAATATGAATCAGGAAATAAAGCATACCAGGAACATAGTGTCACGACTTCCAATACATACGCATCTTCAATTCAATGAAGCCGGAAGGAAAAAGCACTAGCATCTTAAGCATGCCTGATGATCCACATCCAAACCCACTCCCTCATCTTCAATGGGGACCTACCAGGACAAAGGCAACCATGCAAGGTATGCCGGCTGCAAGAACCAAATCCAAACCCACTCCCTGATCCAAAAGGGGGATCTTCCAACATGATGTATGAGAGGCCGGCTGCTGGAAAGGACCACCATAAACACTAAAAGATGTTTCAAACTATCAAGGAATCCCATAACCAACATCAACTCCATATGTTTCCTGGATGTCTAGCACCAAATCTAAGGTATTTGGGTAACAGCTAAGGGCAAACCCTAGCCGATTGACATCATGTTACGGTACTAACATGATTGAACAAACCACCACTGTGATTGAACAATAAATCATCTCCAAAGAGGATAGATTTCCAAGAAACAAAGAATCCTATCCAGACCGACTTGTCTAGCTCCATGGATACCGAAGTAATCCTGGGTAACAATCCAAAAGTGGATCGATTGACATCAATTCCCGAAAGGAATGATAGATCATTACAATAGAATACTAAAGAATGATCAGGCTCCATCACGAAGAGGTGAAAGAGGACGGCCAGGAAGGGAAGTTGATAAAGGAAGAAAATCGCCTTTCTAGGGAGAAAACACCTTGGTTTTCACAAACAAAAATCAACAAATGAATTTTCCTTAAGAGTCACTAAATATTCTTAATCCGCAGCCAAACCTAAGCCTCAGCAAAACCTTAGTCCGAATCTTTATGCAACCAGTGGGTAATTGGTGGAGATAAGACTGACTTGCAAGCATATTAAGTTGTAACTCATATTAGGTATTTTGAGGGCAGAGACATATACTAGCACATCTTTTGCTAGTCCAGATATTAAACCAAGTGGAGTGTTTTTTGTAGCATCAACCTTATTTGTGGGTTGTCAATCTAGAAAGTATCAGTCTGGGAAACTGGGTATGACCTTAAACTTTTCTAGTATTAATGGTGATAATTTATTGACCTATGATGGCAGTTAATGTTTGCTTTAGAGTTTTGCTTAAGGGTAAGAAAAAGATAAGTATGGGGATGTGATATTCGGTTTATTTGTATATAGTTTGGTTCGTTAACTTTTTTGTTTTAGTGTTTAGTTTAGGAACGTTGGTACTTCATACGTGTTTATAGTATTTCAGATCACAGGTAATTATCGCGACTAATATGGACCTGTACGAGCACGGGATGAAGATTCGGGATGTCCAGCACGAGAACTGAGATGGAAAGCTAAGGTTGCAGAGTGAAGCGACCCATCACGCTACGCGATGGGTGTTGAAGACAAGGCATCGCGATAAACAATGCCTATTAAATTATTTTAAAATCATTGACTTTGGTCCATCGCGCTACGCGATGGACCAAGGAGGGGGGCCATCGCGCTACGCAATGGGTCCCATAGTCGGGAAAGTTAGGGTTTCGTGTTATATTACGTTTTGACGACCTAACTCGACATTATGTTGGGTCGGATTTTTGATAAGAAAGATTGGAATCTTATCAACCTCCTCAGAAATGGCTAAGTATGGAATTCGAGCAAGCCCAGACGATCGAGCATGGTTTTTACTACATCGAGCAAGGTTCTGAACCTTAAATGGTTGATTCTTCTAAGTGTTAAAGGCTTCGAGCAAGCTACACTTCAACGAGCAAGAGTATTCTTCTATCGAGCATGGATTGCCAATCGAGCAAACAGCTTGATCATACAAGTTCCAGCCAAGTGTTACGAGCATGGATGCAATAAGAGGATGTCACGTGAATAAAAGCAAAGACTTCGAGCACAGTTCAGTTCCCCGAGCAAGATTTATATCCAAGCATGCTAAAGATTGCTGAATAAGAAAAGCTGAAGACATCAAGAAGAATGAGCTTGCTCGATGGACTTATTTGAGCAAAATTTGAACAAGTCAAGAGGAATGAAGCTTACTCAAAGGGAATATGTATTCTTCGAAAGAGAATATATTCCAAGTAAAGTCTGCTTGAGGATACTCACCGAGCACACCTAGTATAGGAAGTTTGCTCGAGCAAGGTATGTACCTTGCTCGAGGACTGTAACACTTGTATTAGATTTATCTTTCATTATGTAATGACTAGGACGTATAGAAGGAAAGTCAGAGTCTATAAATAGACGTCCTAGGGTACCTTTAGGGGACGATTTCCGAGGTACGGATTTGGAGACAGCGGCTGGCACACACTGATTAAGAAAACATTCTTTTTGTTCATCGTACAAGAGCCGCCGCCATCACACAAAACCCTAGACATTCCATTCACTGTTCCTTTGATGTATCATTAAATATAGTGAATCTTTGTCTCTGAATAAGCCTTTACTGATTATCATTTACTGTTTTGTGTTTGATATCTGTTCACAATCCTTCATTCTCAATCATTGGATATCCTGATTCCGCCGGGATATTCAATCGGTCTTTTGAGTATTTGAGTCGGCGTGTTCTTGTTAAACCTTTGCTAAGGTTTCACCCGATGGACGGTCCTGACAAGTGGTATCAGAGCTTGAGTAAGCTCACTGAAGACCACGGGACTGAGGGTTTGTGAAGAAGCTTGAAGATTCATTGTGCTCTGCTGCTAAAAAAACTCAGATCTGGTGAAATGGAAAACCAGGAAGTGTCAACCAACAAGATTCCAAGGCTGCTTGGACAAGAGAACTTCATAAAATGGAAAGTGCTATTTGCAGCTGCAGTGAACTATAACGATCCAGAACTTTGGATGGCTATCACTGAAGAGAACTATATTCCTTCAGCAGCTCCAAACAACAACGCTGCGATTGACTTGAGAATGAAAAAGAGGGATGATAAAGCACTGTTAATGCTGAAGTTGGGGCTTTCATGGGAAATTTTAACCACTGTAAATCATCATAAAAACGCAAAAGATATGTATGATGCAGTGATTGAAATGTTTGAAGGAAACACTAAATTGAGAGACATTAAGAAAGACTGACTGAAGCAGCAGTTGGATAGATTTAAGTTTAAAGAAGGAGAAAGGTTGAAGTCAGTGTTACAAAGGTTCATGACCATTGTGAATGAAATTAGGACCACTGATTTGCAGATTTCCGATTTTGAGCTTAACAAGAAGCTTCTGTCATCTCTATCTGGAGAATGGTATACTGCAAGCAAGTTTATAAAGGAAAAGGCAAGTTTTCCTAGCTTCAAACTGGATGATGCAATTGCCTTTCTTAAGGCTGCTAAGCATGAAATGATTGAGAATCACATGATTAAGAAGGATAAACCCAGTTTTCAAATGAACAATGCTCTAGTAGCACCAATGGGAAATCCTTCTGTCAAATCCCATCAACCAATCATTGAAGAACCAACAGAAATAGGCTCAACCTGCAGTGGACAGTCAAGATTTAACGTCTAATTGATTGAGGATGAGGCTCCATCTGCTGCTGGTGGACAATCTGCTTTCCTACACAACAACAATGCCCATGGAACAGATTATCAAGCATTTTTCTCTATGTTTACTGAATCATATCATGCCTTTGTCGCTAAGAATCTGATAAACACAAGCATCATGCAAGAAGACTTAGAACAGATAGATTCTGATGATTTAGAAGATATGGACATCAAATGGTAAGCGGCTATGTTGGCAATAAGAAGCAAAAGGTTGTATAACAGAACTGGAGAACCAGTTTCAATGGACCCAATGAAAGGATTGGATTTGACAAATCCAAAGCCATCTGTTATAACTGTCAACAACCAGGACACTTTGCAAGGGAATGCAACATGCCAAGGCAGTCTGGCAATCAGTTAACCAGAATCAGTTCTATCAGAATCAGAACCAAAACTTTCAGCAGCAAAGGAATCAAATGCCCAACCAAAATCCCTATCAAAATCAGAATATAACCCAGCAACAAATATTTCAACCTAAGAGAAATAATCAGATGCAGGTTCACACAAATCAAAACAGACCATCTCAAAATTGTGTGAACCAGCAAAGGGATCAAGGAAATGTAGCTGTTACAAGGGTGGCTCAGGATGGAGAGAGTTTGACTGGAGTAATCATGCTGCTGAGATGGAAAGGGCAAATGTTGCATTCATGGCCAAAATAAATGACAAGGCTGAATCTTCCAACACTCAGGTACATTCTGATACTTCTATTTCTGATTTTCTTGCTATAATTGATGAATTAAATCAGGAGGTTGGAAAATGAAAAACTGAATGTGGAAAGAAGGATGTCTTTTTGAATGTGTATATGGATAGTGAGGCTACATATGAAAGTTAAATCAAGGGATTGGAGGATGATTGCATGGTATCATATCAAGCTCAATCGAGAATGAGAATTGAGATAGAAGGACTAAAGAAGATGTTTGCTGAAGAAAAACTCAAGAATGCAGAATTGTTGATTGAAATGGAGTTTTTAAAAACCTTGTCTCTACAGGAAACATTATTGGTCATGTTGACAAAATGACAGAGGAAGAGAAGTACAAGAAGGTACCACCACCTTTCTGTGACAGTTACCCTTTGAAAGTTGATAAAGAGAGCAAAAGTGAGTATCTCAAATAGTTCAAAAATGTGTTTGATGATAAGCCTGAATTTATCAAGCAGTATGATTATGTGATTGTAGATCAGGATGGAGAATTTGTGATGAAACAGACTGATAAGTCAGAAACTGTGATTGATGAACAGCCTCAAGAAGAGAAAAAGAAGTGGAGTGAATACTCCAGTGAAGAAAGCAACTGTAGCTGTGGAAGCTCTAAGTCATCAAAGGAGAAGAAGAAGAAAAGAACAACTAAGAAGAAAAGTGACAAAATTCCTCTTCTGCCTCCTATGACATCAAAGGTAAGAAAGCACCACGAGAGAATGAGAAGAGAGCATGTTCTATTTGATATATGTGCTAGACCACAGCCAGTCATCACGAAGAAAACATAACACTCAATTAAATCCTCTTATGATTAGAGTCATCCACCAATCTACCCAGTCTTTTCTAATCATGAATTATTTGATGTTGGTGATTTGGATAATGCTCCAAGAAGAAGATATCCAAAAGTACAAGAGGGAGTTTCTTCAACAATGCTATCCAAGCTGAAGAAAATTGTTTTTGTCAAAGAAAAAAATCCACAAGCAATTGATCTTAGCAAGCCAATCAAGATGGATTTTTCAAGCACTTTGAATCCAAAGACATCTTTAGGATTTGACTTCCCTAAACCAAGTGACAAGATCAAGGACAAGAAACTCCTTGAAGATTTGGGAAGCTTTGCTAAAGTATTCTGCACGAAATGTGATGCATATGGGCATCACACCGATTCTTGCTGGGTTCTTGAGGATATTTTTGAAATTCCAGATG
The DNA here is from genome assembly GCF_021521415.1 of Bidens hawaiensis. Lineage (NCBI taxonomy): Eukaryota > Viridiplantae > Streptophyta > Magnoliopsida > Asterales > Asteraceae > Bidens > Bidens hawaiensis. The sequence continues at coordinate 25,919 of NW_027495028.1, forward strand.
TGGTTAGTGGCTATGACATGAAAAGATACAAAGAAATGTATGAGAGATACTTGAATGGAAATAAAAACCCATCTGAAGCTAAGAACCATCAGCCTCTGTTGGAACAAAGGCTCAAAACAATTTTTGAAGATCAAAGAAGATGACCAAATCCTGACAACAACAGACAAGAACAAAAGGTCACCAAATGAAGAGAAAGCAAAGAGGAGACCAGGTGTTCTAAATGGTGATGAGAAGTTTCTGTTGAAACAAGGATTTGAACTAAGAGGATTCAAGTGGAAGGCAAAAAAGGAAGTAGAAGAAGGGAAGGAAAAGGTGATTGAGGAAGTTGAAAGTAGCATTAAAGTGTCTTCTGTGTACCTTGGATCAGAGACCGACACTGATGAGGATTGTGAAGTAGTGTATGAAGATCCACCACCTGTTCCAATCCCAACTTCTGATGCATCCTCCACTATCTCTGAATTACAAACTGATGGAGTTTGTAACTCAGAATCAAACTGATTCCTTTTGTGTGTGTGCAGGAACAGTCCATGAGTAGCAATGATCTATGGTATATGGACAGTGGATGTTCAAGGCACATGACATGTGACAAGACTGCATTGATTAATTATGTGAAGAAATATGAGGGACCAGATGCATTTGGGAGTGATGAAAATGGAGGAAAAATTGTTGGAAAGGGAACACTCACAAATGGCAAAGTATCCTTTGAGAATTTTCTACATGTTGAAGGACTACAGTACAATTTGCTAAGCATTTCTCAAGTATGTGACAAGGGATACAAGGTTGCCTTCAATGATGAACATTGCCTGATTTTGAAGCCAGAGTTTGTGATTCCAACCGAAATGATTATGATGATGGCTCCAAGAAACAGCAACCTCTATGAACTAAGAATGAATACTGCAACTTCAAGAGGTGGTTCATGCTTTGTATCAAAGGAAACTGAGAATGAAACTGTGCGATGGCATAGGAAGATGTGTCATGTAAATTTGAAGAATATGAACAAACTAGTGTAAGGTGAACATGCTGTTGGCCTTCCCACAAGAGAGTTCAAACTAGAAGAAAAATGCACATCTTGCCTAAAAGGAAAACAACACAAATCCTCACACAAGAGCAAACTGATAAACACAATAGATGAGGTCTTGGAATTACTTCACATGGACTTGTTTGGTCCAGTGAGTGTTCCAAGTGTTGGGAAGAAGAGATACTGCCTAGTGACAACTGATGATTTTTCAAGATTCACTTGGGTATATTTCATGGGCACCAAGGATGAAACCCCAAATTTGATCAAAACCTGTGTACTCAAGATGGAAAATCAACTTGACAGGAAAGTGAAGGTAATTAGAAGTGACAATGGGTCAGAATTCAAAAATGACATTATGAGTGAATTCTGCACTTCTAAGGGTATTTTCCAGCAGTACAGTGCTCCTAGAACCCCTGAACAAAATGGTGTTGCAGAAAGGAGAAATAGAACTTTAATTGAAGCTGCAAGAACCATGATTGCTGATGCTAACCTTCCTGTTACATTCTGGGCAAAAGCAATAAATACTGCCTGTTATGTGTAGAACAGGGTTCTACTTAACAAGGCTCAAAACAAGACTCCATATGAAATTCTCTACCAGAGTAAGCCTTATGTGAAGTTCTTGAAGCCTTTTGGATGTAAATGCTCACTCTTGAACACAAAGGATTACCTGAACAAATTCCAGTCCAAATCACTGGAATATTTCTTTGTGGGCTATTCATCTCATTCAAAACCTTATAGAGTCTATGTGAAAGGCACATGGTGGTCATTGAATCATCTAACATCATCTTCAATGAAAACCAGTTCAACAATACTGATGGTCCAAAATGGCTATTTGATGTTGAGAAAATGATCAAATCATTTAAAATCTATACTGAAGACATGGATGATAGTATGTACAGAACCAGCTTTGAAGAAAAAGAAAAAGCAAAACAAGTTGATCTGAACAAACTATGGACCTCAGTTGCTCCTGAAGCAAATGGTTTTGACTTTGGTAGAAACATCCAAGAAGAAGATAAAGTAGAGAGAGTTGGACAAGAGGCTGAAGTTGAAATCTCAAATGAAGGTCTAAGTGTTATTGAAAGTGAACCCATCCAAAGTCAACAACCCTCTCAGACTGAAGAAATGTCTCAGTTGCAGACCCTGTTTGACCCATTGCAGCTAGGAGGAAATGAGGCATCTACATCAGGACTCAATCATGTTCAAACCTCTGCTGAAAATCAAGACAGATCTGAAGATGAATCTGATGAGATGAATATGACAAATCTAGAAGCAGAAGTGTTTGTACCACCAGTTGTTCAAACTACCTCTGTAGAAAGAAATCACCCTGCAGAGAACATCATTGGAGACCTACATGAAAGAGTTACCAGAAGTGCATCTGAAAGAGCAAATATCTGTCTGTATGCCTGTTTTCTATCCCAAGTTGAACCAAAGAATATCAATCAAGCTTTAAAGGACAACAGCTGGGTGGAAGCTATGCAGGAGGAATTAGCTCAGTTCAGAGACTTACATGTGTGGGACTTAGTGGACAAGCCCAGAGGCAAGTATGCAATTGGTACAAAATGGGTCTTTAGAAACAATAAGGATGAAAGGGGGATAGTGATTAAAAACAAAGCTAGATTGGTGGCTCTAGGGTGTCTACAAGAAGAAGGAGTATATTTTGAAGAGGTATTTGCTCCTGTTGCAAGACTAAAGGCTATCAGGATTTTTCTAGCATATGCAGCATCAATGAACATTAAAGTCTATCAGCTTGATGTAAAATCTGCATTTCTGAATGAAAAGATAGATGAAGAAGTTTATGTCACTCAACCTCCTGGATTTGAAGATCCAATTCATCCAAACAAAGTCTACAGGCTCAGCAAGGCACTTTATGGACTACATCAGGCACCAAGAGCCTGGTATGATGAGCTTTCTAACCATCTGTTAGAACATGGTTTCTGTAGAGGGGCCATTGACAAGACTTTGTTTTACAAAAGAAAGGGAAAAGATTTGCTACTGCTGCAAGTGTATGTGGATGACATCATTTTTGGCTCAACAAATGAACAAATGTGCAAGGAATTTGAGCAAGTAATGAAGTCCAAATACCAAATGAGCTCAATGGGAGAAATGAATTTCTTCCTTGGACTGCAAGTGCAACAGAAGACAGATGGAATTTTCATCAATCAATCCAAATATGTTCAAGAGATTCTCACCAAGTTCAAGTGCCAAGACTTCAAGACAATGTCAACACCAATGGACACACATGAGAAAATGGTACCTGATGAAAAGGGGGAGCCAGTAGACCAGCATGAATATAGGGCCAAGATAGGATCATTGATGTATCTCACAGCATCTAGGCCAGATATTATGTTTGTTGTGTGTGTCTGTGCAAGGTTTCAAGCAAACCCCAAGGTGTCACATATGCTAGCAGGGAAAAGAATATTCAGATACTTGAAAGGAAAACCAGACTTGGGAATTTGGTATCCAAAGAACTCTTCCTTTGATTTGATGGCTTACACTGACAGTGACTATGATGGTTGCAACATGAGTCGAAAATCAACTTCAGGTGGATGTCAGTTTCTTGTGAACAGACTCGTGTCATGGCAATGCAAGAAACAAACCACAGTGTCAATCTCTACTGCTGAAGCGGAGTACATTGCTACATCTGCTTGTTGTGCACAGGTTCTGTGGATTCAAAACCAACTGCTGGATTATGGTCTGAATTTCTTACTCACGCCTATTTTAATTGATAATACTGCTGCTATGTTCATTGTTAAGAATCCAGTCCAACATTCTAAGACTAAGCACATTGAAATTAGACATCATTTCATTAGGGATTGTCAGGAAAAAGGGCTTATAGAAATGAAAAGGGTAGACACATCTGATAATTTGGCTGATTTGTTCACCAAACCTTCAGATAAGACCAGGTTTCACTTTCTGTTAAAATGCCTAGGAATGATAAATGATGATGAGGTTTAATTTAGGATGTGTGCTTAAGTGAGGTGCTTACTGATGATCTATTTTCTCACTGTGAATGTTTGCATGATTGACTACTGTGCTAAACTAACTATTCTGCTTGCATTAATCATGTTTGTGACTGTTCTTGTGTGGAATTTCTGTTAACTCTGATAATTATAGCTGTTAGTACTTTGATCTGTGCCTGCATGATGAATTTTTATGATTCTAAGTACTTCGAGCATGAATCTGTGCTTGATGATGTGCTTATTGCTCTTCGAGCACAAGCATAGAGTTCTGAAAGACTATTCTAAGTCATTCGAGCACAGATGTCATTGCTCAGTTGCTCGAGCATAGACTTGCTTTGGAAAACTTTTCAAGTATTCTGAGCATGGTTATGTACTTTATGGTGTGTTTGTTGTTCTTCAAGTATTTCAAGCACAAATGATATATTTTTGATGTTCGAGCATGGACATGTGCTATGGGAAACTTTCTAAGTATTCCTAGCACAACTCTATTGCTCGAGCACAATGTTCAAGTCTTTCGAGAACAAACTCTGTAATGCTACATCTTAAGGTTGCTCGATAGACTTCCGAGTATGTTCGATGGATTTCTAAGTATGCTCGAATGTATTGTGTGCTTTGCTGAATGAAATGTGCTATGTGAGTATTATGTGTGTGACACTGGTGAAGTGTCTGCTTGTCAAATGTGTTTAAAAGACCACTGTTTCAGAATCTAAGCTTAAATAATGACCTGTCAAAAGAAATGATTTTGAAAATGTAAGATGTTTTTTTGATAAGCAACACTGTTTTGGTGATCATACAAGGGAGATGATAACATTATCCAAGTTCCTAATCAGGAGTGAAAATTGTTTTTGAAGTGGAGATTGAATCCAACTAATATGGGAAATGATAGTATATTGTCTAATCTCCTAACTCATGGATTATAGGCTTAAAAGATTTCTGTTCAGTAAACTGACAATTTGTGTAGCTTCTTCTCATGAGTGCAGTGATCTATGTGATACAAATACTATAATCATGCTAAGTTTGGTGTGGTGATTCATTTGAAAACTAAGGTATATTTCCTTGCACATCTCTCCAAATGATAAGCAGAAAGGCAATTATCCAATCATACACAAGCCTGTTGATGTTTTGGTCTACCAAAAACAGTTTATCAAATTATGAGCAGCTACTAAATAGCAAGGAAATATACCTTAACGGGTAGTAAAAGGAACTATGCTTAAAGGAAATATATATATATTTGAAAGCTTATCAAAAGAAAATGAAGCAAATGAAAAAGAGTGAAAAAGAAAATGAAATATGCTTCAAAATCATTGATAAATAAATGTATCATGACCTTAAGGGGTACTAAAAGAACTACAAGTAAACACTCTGAATGAAAGGCATGTAAGTCCGGATGGCTTGTAAGTCCAACGTTCAACCTTATGGTCTGATATCTATGTATCTTATTATTCAATAAACTGCTCGGACAAATAAAAATTTTTTGACCAACGCATCAGGGGGTTGAAGTCAATTCGAGGTGATTCGGAGAAAGCTAAATAAGCTTTGAGAAGAGATAAGGAACAACTAAAGTCTAAAATGTGACCATTCTTATTCAAGAAACTAATTGAACCTTAAGAATATCACAAATATTCATAAGAATCATGCTAAGAGCATACACCTAATGTCAGCCTGACTTAAGTCATAATACGGCTGAAAATGAAGTGGTGTGACAGTTATTGGACAATCTGATCCCATGTTGAGATCTTTCCAATGAATTGACATAACTTTTTGAACTGGATTTTGATCTCTTGTTCACCTCAAACCCAAGCTTGAGCAAACGGAATGATTTCATTAAACTTGTAATCTTAATTATTGCAAAGTTTGAATGTGATCTTTGTCTTAACTTCTAGGCAAATGATATTGACTTAACCAATGTTATCTGTGTTTGTTCTAAGTATTTTCGAGTATGATCTAGGAATTAGACTGTACTTCGTGCTTGCTTTTGATGTGTTGTTATCTTTGATCTTCGAGCACGAAGATATACTTTGTTATTTTACTAAGTATCTTCGAGCATGATTGCATGAGTAAGTATGATTTCAAGTCTACGAGCATGAAAACTGAATGACAGGAAACATCTAAGTTTTTCGAGCAAGGTCTGTGCTTGGTGTCTTAGTGAGAGTTAGATGATTTAGAGTTTCGAGCACACTAAGGTACCAGATTTCTGTGCTCGAGTGTGGGATTAGGAAAGATTTAGTTTGATTTAAGGCTTTCGAGCACACTGTACTTCGAGCACACAGGAATGCATCTCGAGCATAGGGAATTGATATGATATATTTCTAAGTATATTCGAGCAAGCATTCTACAATGTCCTTGTGTACAGGGGGAGCCAGCTCTTATTTTGGCTGTATACTCGAGCAAGGGAGGTACATGTAAATTTGAAATTAAATGACAACTGTCGTGTGCTAGACGACAAACCAAGGTACTGTACCACCCAATCGTTAGGTATAAAAAGGGGACTTAGAAAGTTTTTCACACATTTTTCTCTAATTAAACCTAAACGAACGCCCTCTTGCTCGTGCTCTCTCCCTCTTGCTCGCTGGTCTATTATTTCTTAATTTCACATCGATAATAGCCACTAGCTCTGTTTCGACTATGGTAAGACATCGTTGTTCGATAATCGTCGCACCGATTTTGAAATTAGGGTTTCCAATTGAACAAATTGACTAACTGTTTACTTGTTTTGCAGGTACACATATTACTACGGAACAGGTTAATTGAAGGCGCCGTTAATCATCTTTCTATTCTCATATATTAGTTCTGCAACTTTGTGCACTGACAACTCTTCTTGTTTTTACAGAACTGATGACGTTCAAATTCGAAAAGCGGCATAATATGTGTGCTCAGTTGGAGATAGATGATGACAACAGAGAGTTGGAGCCAATGATACATTTATTGAGTAACTCCAATCTGAGGGTGGCTTTAACTAACGACCCCACAATATACAAAAATCATATTACGGATTTTTGGGGGACTACAACATATGTCAATGATGTCAATGGGGAAAAAATTGAGGCGTCGATTCTAAATCATGACATTTAGATAACAGAAGCCTCAATCAGAGCTGCACTGGACCTTAATGACAATTTTCAGGCTCAGCCGTCCTACTCAGTCCCAAGGTTACTAAGAGTATTTCAAGAAACTATGGGCTATCAGGGAGGAGTTAAGGAGGGACAGTTTCAAAAGGGAAGTTTTCCTTTAATCTACAGGTTCCTGATTCATCACGTAATCCAGTCCTTATCTCCTCGGAGAGGGACTTGGACTTTGCTAAGTCGAGAGCTTGGGTCTCTCACTGTCGCCATTCTTTACCAGCAACCCTTCAACATTTCAAGACTCATCTTTCAAGGGTTGATTTCAAATGCAGAGAGGCCAATCCATCAAAGATTCATAATGTATCCATGTTTTCTGCAGATCTTAATAAACAGAGCCTTACCAGACATTCACAGGACAGGGCAGATTTTGAGGTTGCAAGACCCAAATATATGCAAACATACGAAGGATGCTCAAAGTAAGTTCATCGAGAATGATGACTGTGATGTACTCCCATGGTTACTCGTACCTGCACTGGGTCCTATTGATGTACCAAGGACCCCGGGCAATAGTGATTAGGAAGATGATGATGGTGATGATAATGAAGATGATGATGGTGATGAAAATGATAGTGATGATGGTGGAAATGACATGTTGGTTGGTTGTGCTGATGTGCATTTAATTGAACAAGCTGCAGATGAGGAGGTTATTGAAACGGTAGATGGAAAGGAGGAGATAATTGAGCCAATGGATGAAGATGTGTTTGTTGCACCTGTGATTCCGACACCACCCACTTACCCACTGAAAGACTCCACTCCTCATGAACCACCCCCATCCCCAGAACCTTACAAGATCCCATCCCCTGAAATCGCAAAATCCGAACCATTTTCTGAACCACCTCCAAAACCATCTGTTGAAACTCCTATATCCAGTCCAAACCTCTATGACACTATTTGTGAAAATGCTCAACTGGAGTTTGAGAACTTTATGCTAAGAGAAAAGAATGCCATTTTGGCTGCAAAGAACTCAGCTCTGGAAGCTGCACTAAAGGAGGCATTATTGAAAATTCAAACTCTTGAGGGGCAGTCTGAGGTTGAGAAGACCTCAGATGCACCAAAAAAGGGGGAGAATAATGTTGTTGAAGAGGAAGTTGGACCATCTGATGCACTGAACATGATAAATCAGTTCTATGATGATGAGTCAGAGGTTGAGGGGGAGAAAAGTGGAGAAGATGAATCTGAAAAGGAAAAATTAAAAAGGAAAGAAAAGGACAAGGGGGTTGCACTTACAGACGATGACTTACACCCCCTGCCTCAACACACAACTCAGTTTGATGACATTTTGTTAAAAGAAAATGTAGTTGATCAAGACATGGCTGAGGCTGAATCCGTGAAAACAGCTATAGAACTGATGAATGAAGAACTGGAGAACTTGGAGAAGGAAGAGGAGAAGGAAATTCCACAAGAAGTAATAGAAGCATTAATAAACATGAAGGAAAAGGAAGAGGCAGAAGAGAGGAAATTAAAGGAGGCTGATGATGCTATTAAAGCTACATTGGAGGCTCTAAAAGCAAGACAAAATGATGATACACAAGAGCCCACATCAGTTGAACAAGATGTATCTGAGACTGAAATGAACGAGCCAGAACTTAGCTTGGGACTAGTTAGTCAAGAAAAGGATGAAACAATTGAAGTCTCAGCAAGCACAATGGTTAAACTGATCATTATGAAGGATCTTACACTGATTCTAAATAATCTTGAAAGACATCACCCAGAGATTGTGATGGCAGCAAGAAAAGCTCAGCAAGACTTTATAAACTTGAGTAAAGGAGAACCAGAAGTGGAGGAATATGTTGAACCAACTAAGCCTATTATTCAAGAAATTGCTGAAGAAACTGAAGAGACCCATATGAATGAAGTCTCTCTTGAAGATTCGGAATCTGTGGATGAAGAAATCATATTGGAAGAACCAGAGGTTGAAGAACATCAGCCCAACTCACCCACTACATCTCAATCAAGTCTTAAAAGAAAGGACACAACTGAAATTGAGACACCAGAGTCCAAGAGACAAAAGTCAGTAAAGAAGATGGTGTACAAGTTGAGGTTAGACATGCTTGAAGAAAGTAGAAGAGCTCAATCCAAACAAAATGATGAACCAATGATTGAGGCTCTTCATAACCTAGAAGAAGTGGTTGATTTGGATGGTGAAAATGAAGATGAGGAAAAATTGAAGGAAGATGAAAAGACAAATGAAGACGTTGAATATCTGATCAGCTTGGGTTATGATCCTCTGTATGTTCAAAGACTATCGAAAGAGGATGTGGCAAAAGAAGCTGAGGGTTGGAGAGTAAGGAAAGGAAAAAAGGGAAGTTTTGATAAAGGCTGGTCACAAGCCTGCATTCCTTAACTTACAACCTTTTGACAAGATTGATAGTTTATACAAAAGGGCTCTCATGGAGGATCTATCTGAGTATGTGGAAAGGTGTCTAAGAGAAAGGAAGAGAAAGAAAAGAAATTTACAGAATCTGACAGCAGCAAGAGAAGAACAGAGAAGAAGGAAAATGATGAAACAGAGTATGAATCCTTGAAAGAAAAACATAAAGATATAAAATTTCTCCAGCTGTACGGATACAGCTACAACTATTAGATAAATCTCTCTCAAGAAGAATTGAAAAGAAAAATCCAACAAGTGAAAGAGTCTCACACTGATAAAGTCAGTCGAGAATTATATGAGAGAGAACAGGAACTGAAAATAAGGATGCAGAAAGAAAGGGAGGAGAAATAAAAAAAAGATCAAGAAGCTAAGAAGTGGCTTGAGGACTCTCAAAGAATGGAAATGTTGAAAATTTTTGTAAGAGATAAAGGGATATCAGAAGAACAGTTTCAGAACATGCCTCTTGCTGAAGTAATGGAAATATATCACAGAGAGCATAGGGTGTATCTTGAAACACAGAGGAAACTGCAAGAAGACAGAAGGAGGGCAGAACAAGAAGTTCATGCAGAAATGATGAATGCCCTCCACAAAAAGGGAGTAAAAATGTCAAGACTGGTAATGCAAACAGAAGATACAATAAAGAGATGGTATGTTGAAGAAGGTCTTGATAAGATAAAGAAAGTTGAAATGGGGAGCTCAAGCAGAACCCATAGGTCAGAGAGTGTGAGGCCTGTACAGCCAAGAAACTTGAATCTGCCCACACGTCTCTATTTTGACCGAAGATCGAAGACTTTAAGGGTGGTGACTGAAGATGAAGCAGAACATCTCATCATCTTCAGAGATGATTTGAGAAATTTTTCAAAAGAACAACTGACCAAGATGGCTGAGCTGACTTTATATGACAATCAAGTAAGGAGTCAACTATCTGGTCAACTAAGGAATGATCTCTCCAAGTTTTTGAAGGAACAAGCAGAAAAGGGATTCCCATTTTTGCAGCAGAAGAAGAGAGAGATCAGGAGCCAAGCAGAAAAAGAGAAGAGGAGGAAGAGAATCAGTGAAGTTCACATATCTGAGCTTTCCCTCTCTGAATCAAAGAAACAAAGAACTCTAGCAAGCAGCTCTCACTAGAAAAGGAAGACCTTAAAAGAATGCTTGGCTGCAAGAGAAGTGATGAAGGAACCCAACTCAAGAGTACAACAATTTGGAAGAATCACATACATAACGTACAATTCACATGATGATTTGACCACTTTGAGAAATGAGTCTGGGATACCTATTGCAGTCATAAAGGAGGATGGAGATCTGCATTATATGCACCCTCAAGACCTACAAGATTTAATTAATGCAAGATTCCCAAGTGATGCCTCTGACTCCTCAGAACTTGACATGCTGAAGCAAAGAGCTGCATATGTGAAGAAACTAAAGGAAAGAGCTGAAGCCAAGAACAGAGGAAGAAGATAACAGAATGGAGCTAATGAATGATTGATTCTTATTTCTGTTTATCTTTATATTTTGTTTGATTTGTAAAAATTTAGTTTGTAATGCCCATGTGGCAGAATTCTAGTTATGTAATGAAATGACATGTTCTTAAATGATTTATCTAGAAATCTGATACATGTGTAACTCAATGCAGGTATGTTTTGGTGCATCTGAGCTTGTTCCAATCTAGGGGAGATTGTTGGGTCGGATTTTTGATAAGGAAGATTGGAATCTTCTCAACCTCCTCAGAAACGGCTAAGTATGGAATTCGAGCAAGCCCAGATGATCGAGCATGGTTTTTACTACTTCGAGCAAGGTTCTGAACCTTAAATGGTTGATTCTTCTAAGTGTTAAAGGCTTCAAGCAAGCTACACTTCAACGAGCTAGAGTATTCTTCTATCGAGCATGGAATGCCAATTGAGCAAACAGCTTGATCATACAAGTTTTAACCAAGTGTTATGAGCACAGGATGATCGAAGCACATGGGGACAAGCATGATGCAATAAGAAGATGTCACGTGATCAAAGCAAGGACTTCGAGCACAGTTCAGTTCCCCGAGCAAGATTTACATCCGAGCATGCTAAAGATTGCTGAATAAGAAAAGCTGAAGACATCAAGAAGAATGAGCTTGCTCGATGGACTTATTCGAACAAAGTTTGAACAAGTCAAGAGGAATGAAGCTTACTCAAAGGGAATATGTATTCTTCGAAAGAGAATATATTCCAAGTAAAGTCTGCTCGAGGATACTCACCGAGCACACCTAGTATAGGAAGTTTGCTCGAGCAAGGTACTGTAACACTTGTATTAGATTTATCTTTCATTATGTAATGACTAGGACTTATAGAAGGAAAGTCAGAGTCTATAAATAGACGTCATAGGGTACCTTTAGGGGACGATTTCTGAGGTACGGATTTGGAGACAGCGGCTGGCACACACTGATTACAAAAACATTCTTTTTGTTCATCGTACAAGAGCCACCGCCGTCAAACAAAACCCTAGACATTCCATTCACTGTTCCTTTGATGTATCATTAAATATAGTGAATCTTTGTCTCTGAATAAGCCTTTACTGATTATCATTTACTGTTTTGTGTTTGATATCTGTTCACAATCCTTCATTCTCAATCATTGGATATCCAGATTCCGCCGGGATATTCAGTCGGTCTTTTGAGTATTTGAGTCGGTGTGTTCTTGTCAAACCTTTGCTAAGGTTTCACCCGACGGACGGTCCAGACACATTATTCAGTTTCCAGAGCAGTTTTAGAGGGAAAGAGGAGCATACCATCATTTCCATTCATCTCAAGGCCATCTATATGATCTATATTACTCAAATCGAAGACCGAGAGATGCCGAGACGCGGCTAGTTCCTTTGAGTCATGCCCGGGATGCATAGTTTGTAATCTTTTAGATAATTTCTCATGTAATAGAACAACTAATTGCAATTGTCTTGATGTTAATCTATGTGGGTTGATGTTTAGTATGTCCGTGCAATCAGTCGTTTTAGGTTTTTTGTCGATCGGAACGAATAATTTGTCGGTTGTTATAATAATTGCTCATAGGATTGTATTTACTAGTTATTTGCAAGGAAGCATACGATTGCCCTTAGTTGAGCCACACTATCAGGGAACGTTTGATAACCAGTGCCGTGTGTTAGCGATTGTGGATGCCTAAGGCTTAACTTGTTAGTCAGTCTGTATGAGTGTTTTTGTTTTTCGGGCTGAGCATTTTGTTCTTTGGCTTGAGCGTGATTCGTGTACATTTTTGTACGTTAACAATTATTGTACGATAACCTAACTCTCTCTCTCTCTCTCTCTCTCTATATATATATATATATATATATATATATATATATAGGGTAAGGATCCTAAGAGAACCGTTTGCAAATTGAGAACTCTGAGAATCATTTTGAACCACTAAAAAAAACCTCTAAAAATATTTAAAAAATTATAAAACAAAAAAAAACAAAACTTTTAAAAAAGTAAAAAAAATAACCAAAATTCTTATATTTCATTCCGCTTTCATAAAAAAAATCCAAAAAAAATTAATTCGTATTATTCCTATAGACATGTGTATAATTTCGTTTAATCTCTAATTACGTAATGTACACATATGAACATTATCATTTACCTTAAATTATATATATGTGTATAAGAAAAAAACATATGTGTACATATATGTACATGTTATACATATATGTATAATTTAGCTAAACCGAGATTTTTTTTCGTTTTTAAGAAACAGGGATGATAAATAAGAACTTTGGTTTTTTTACTTTTTTTATTTTTATGTTTTTTTTGTTTCATGAATTTTTTTATTTATTTGTTTTTGTGGTCCAAAAAGTTCAAAATTTCCAAAAAAGGAACTCTTACTTTAGGCAAGAGTGTTCTTACGATCTAGTTTAGTAACGTGTTGTGTATAATGTACAGGCCCTTGCTTTTAATTGTGCACTTAGGGATTTCCTAGCTCGTTGAAGGTGTTCGATTGATTCCAGGTGAGTTCATGATGCCCTTTTTACTCTTTTTACGTTTGGGCTAGCATCCACACCAAAGTGTTTTCTTACATGATGAAATGTTTTAAACGAATTTATATAGGCTTGCTAGCATATGGTAGGCCTTGGGATGTTAAATATATATATATATATATATATATATATATATATATATATATATATATATATATATATATATATATATATATATGTATATATACATTATTGCTTGGCCTATATCTGGCGATGTTGTAGTCGTTTCGACTACTGATGTTGTGTATGCCTACTTTGTGTTTGCATGCACTGATGTTACGTGTTTGGGTTGTACGTTTGCTCCACCCTAATGTTATACGTGGATGTTATATATATATACTGTGATATATATAGAGATGTAATTGAAAGGATGTTTACATATACATTTTGTATATGTATGTATGAGGATGTTTAGTGTTCGGTAATGATGATTTGATGGATGCACCCTTTTACTTTTTAAAACTTTTGGTTTGACTATCATAACTATTACTACTGATGTTATTTACTTAAAACTTGAACTCACTTAGCTCAAGCTGACTTTGTGTGCATGTTAGTGTGAGTTTCAGGTTAGGAAGAGGATGCCTTATCGCTTGGACGTGCACGAAGCTACTTGGACGGTGAAGGGCATACGAGAATTGAAGTTTTACTATTAAACATTTATTTTTAAAAGTTTTATTTAAAGATAACTATATTGATTTTGGGCAAAATTCCCGGGTTTTGGGAACTTATTTTATTATTTATGTTTTTCGCTGAATTATACTCTAAGATGTTTGTTTTAATGGAAGAAACCGTTTTCAAGTTTAATTATTTTCATAAGTGTTTTGAACGAATACCAATTGTGGGGTTCTCGGGGTTCGGGGCCTTACATTATACTAATGAATATGTACATATACGTATATACATGACTAGAAGATATGTAAAGTATTGAATGAAAATGAATGTATGATCGAGTGACGTGACAGGTATGGTTATTGGGACAAAGGGACCATACCCTAATAATATCTGAGACAGAATGGACCAGACCCTGATAATATCTGAGACAGAAGGGACCAGACCCTAATAATAACTGAGACAGAAGGGACCAAACCCTGATAATATCTTAGACAGAACGGACCAGACCCTAATAATATCTGAGACAGAAGGAACCACACCCTAATAATATCTATGATAGTAGAGATAGAATAGCCTATGGTAAGCCATAAGGCCTTATGAAAGAAAGTATGTAAGCGCGTGTGCATGTATATAAAGTTTGTATGAAAGAAGTAAGAGTAAATAAGGTATGAATACGTATCTTTGGATGCGTATGGGTAAGGATATGAATGTATTGTATGTTAATTGATTAACTAGAACTCACTCAGCGTAGCTGACTTTTAGTATGCACGCAGGCAAATAAGTTGAGGCAGCTGGCTTAAGGAGGGACACAGGGCATGGACTAAAGAGACTGGCATCCATGATGAAGTGTTATGACTGTTTTAATTAATTAATTATGAAAAGACAATTGTATGTTAAGACAAGAATGAATGTTTTGTAATGTGATGTTTGAAGTTTTTAATTATTCCGCGTTTTAATTTACTCTAATTTTAGAACTGTGTTTGTGAGTAAATCCAACACCAAAGTAGGGTTACCGGGAACGGGGCTTTACAAGTTTCGATGTAATCTAAACTTTTCTTTAAAGAGGTTTGGGTAGATATATATATACATATACAACCAATATGTAATTCAAGCATTGGTCAAACTTAACATTTAAAGTTTTAATTCGTAACTTCACATTTACTTTAACTTTATTGTAAGAAGGCATAGGTTAAATTTTGTGACAACTAATTATAATTAACAAAATGATCACAAAAGTTTTTTTTTAATATTACTAAAATCTCTGTTTGACAATGCGTATTTATTTAAATTAGTAGTTCCTTCTGTTTTGAGTTTTTACTTGATATGAGCTAGATTAGACATACTTTTTATATTAATATTTCCTACACTTTGAAGTTGCTTTGAGTTAGTTTTTATTAATATTACTCCTATTTGGTTCAAATTCATATTTTAAGTGGGTTCAAAAGAAAACGAGCTAGTATAGAGTATTATGCTAAACTTGTGATAGCAAATTAAATACTCGAAACATGATTTTTATTTTGTTATTATCATTCTTTTACATTCAAATGTAAATGCCACATAATTTAATAATGGAAAATAACAATATTGCTTAAACTTGTGATGAAACCAACTTTTTGTTTGTAGTGGAGTACAAAAGACTATTAACCATTCAATATATCACATGGGGATATCATTTAGTGGTCCAGTAAGCATTTGAAAGCCCACAACTAATTAATTTGGCAGCCCATGGAGATGAAATTGGAAGTCGACAACTGGAAGGCACAAAGAAAGGAAAGAATATATTGGTCACCATTATTGTTATTTTCAAAAAACCCTACGAACAGGAGGAAAACGAAGGACAGAAAGTAGAGGTCAGAGTTCAACATAAGAGATAGTAAGCCTTTGGTTCGAGCATAGAGTATCCGGGTCCAACACCTACTCATCAAAACATCATTATTATTTGGTTTGAATTTATTGTTTTCATTAAGGATTAATTATTTGAATCTATTTATTTTCTTTTGTCCTTAAGTATGGTTGTTGCCTAAACCCCTAGACCACCTAGGTTTATGCTGAACTTTTGTTGACGTTGGATTTTAGTTTGGATTTTGTTTTTGCTATGGTTTATGATTAAGTAAAAAGTTTATTGTTATTCATTCGATGCATATGTGTGCTTAGGATTGTTTGGTGAATTTTATTGTTTCACGGTTTCCTTGGTGATTGTTTCATATAATAGGATTCTGTTAGGTCATCTACTGTGTGTTTTTGACTAGTTTATGGTTTATATGCATTAAAACCATAGGAACAATATTAATAAATCTAATAGACCTAAGTGTGCCACTAATCTAAATAGCTGAGAGGTAATAGATTATATGATAAGTCTTGGTTGTTTAAGATTACTAGATTTAGTTATTCGTAAGGAGTCCGTGTAGGTCTGATTTTTCAGCCTTGTTTATCTAATCGAGTGAATACTTTAAACTAACTTTGATTTCCGCGCTATAAGGTAGGATTTCTTAGAGAGGTACTTGTCAAAAAATAAATTAGCGACCGTAAGCGAGTCTAAGTAAACTGGTGTTTTTAAGAACTTAATAGAAATCCATAGGTGTCTTCTTGAGAAGGGTTAGGGGTCCTGTTCGGGTTTTCTTTAAGTGAATAATTTAAGATTCCGGTTCCATAAAATGCATTTTCCAACTAATTGATAATTGATACATTAGGGAATCTAGCCTAGGTGGTTGTTTATCATTGCCTGAGTTAAATCCAAGTCCTAAGTTAAGTCGTCTTTAATTTTAATATTAAGTTAATCTTAGTTTTTAGTAAACCCCTCCCCCCCCAATAATAATAAATAAATAGTCGTGTCTGTAGTTAAGCCTAATTTAGCTAGTTAACGTAATTAAAAGAGTCTCGTGGGTTCGATATCCGGACTTACTTAGTTGTCCTAGAGTCGACCGGTTCACATGCCGGTTAGTAGTTTTAGTTAAGTTAAGAGTCTAGAATTATTACTTAGTGTCTAGATTAGTGTAATTTTAGTTAATAAATTTATAACTACTTTTAGCACATCAAGTTTTTGGCGCCGTTGCGGGGGAATCTTGGCGATTGCGTTTATTAGCTTTAATTAGACTTGCTTGATACACCCGTGCTATTTATACTTTTTTCTATTATTATTTTTTATTTTTATTTTTTTTAGTCGTAGGAGTCTAAGAATTTTGTATTTTATTTTATTTTATTTTAATTTTATAATATTAGGTTAATACGGTTTAGTTTAATTGCTTTAAATTAGTTTATTTTTTTTCTGTAATATATAGTTTATTTCACTACTACCTAGTGCCCGTGATCCTTATCCGTTTAAGTTTATCTTTACAGTTATCGTCATGGAGTGCTACTATGAGCCCAAATTTTGCCCGATATATGATAGGATGGGGAATGTTGTTGGTTGTAAAGACTCATTTGGTGCAATGATGGATTACATACCACATCCAGAAAAGATATTCATTGATTTCGTGCATGTCGTCCATAGCATTAATCCAAGTACACCGCTTTGAAATTTTATGGATGAGTTTCGGTCAGGCTTAAAGAGTCGACTACAATTTAGTGAGCCGATGATAGAGTTTGAGGATGTTAGGCTGTAGAATCAGATAGAGGATTGTATTCCCTCTTGGGAGGATGAGTTTAGTGAAGATTTGGTGGGTTTAACTGATATTGATGAGAGAGATTTTAACCCCGAAAAAGATATTAATGAGCTTGAAGTATTGTTATTCGGGGAGCCGGTTGAGAAGCTAAGTATCAAAGAGGAATCACAAAAGATATCCGAAGATTTGAAGAATAAAGAACTGCATCTCATTGTGAAACATCATCCGCGTGTGCGCTGTAAAGCTGACAGGTTTTTAGAAATACTCGTTCGTGGATTGCCATGTAAATCAAGAGCCCCGAGAAGGACAACTAGAGTTAGGAATCAAAGTGAGCCAATTTTGTCACATCCTCATAATATCAATAATTGGGTGATCAAGCTGGATGCTTATTTTTGTGGCCACATGAGTTTGGGAACTAGTTTCTTCTCAACTAGTTGTAAACGAAGAGTGTTGAAGAGAACTGATGGAAAGAGGATAAAGGAGAAGCCTTCAGATTGAGGTTTCGGGAACGAGTCTGGCTGACGACCTTTTGTAAACTTAGCGCTTCCCGGGAGGCAACCGGGTACTATGTTTTCATTCTATTTTTATTTTTATTTTGGTTTTGCTTCTTTGCTCTGTCGGGTGTTGCTTCTCTTACTTGTAGGAATTGTTCAAGGGTCTCTTATGAGATGATTGATGAGATATGGTTTTAAACAAGTGTGGGGATGCCACTTGCTTTAGGATTGTTGTTTTTGGTCGTAAGAGATGACGTTATTTGAAGATAATTTGCTGATCGCGATCGAATTATAGGGCACGGAACACGACTCAAGAGGCATATCGTCAATTTACCAGGGGAGTCTGTTCCAATTCATTAATTTATTATTTTTTTTTTTGCATAAGTTTATTGGTAATTTACTTTTTTTTTCACATTGAGGACAATGTGAAATTTAAGTGTGGGGATGGGAAAAGCAAAAATAAAAAAATATGAAAAAAATAAGGAAGAAGAAAAAAAAAGCCTAAAGAATTTTTTTTTTTTAAATGTCCCAAGAATTTAAGGAATATTTTTTGCACTATAATGGAAGATGATAGTATAATCGGGAAATTGGTTTTTCAAGCTACTAATATATATGAGATAATATAAAAGAAAGCGTACTAAGCTTGGGATGTGTCGGTACGCCGAACTAGTCTTGAAGGTTTCCCATTGTATATTCTGAATAAACCAAATTAATCTTAGATTTTGTCGGTTCTCATCCTAAGGGGGACAGTAAAGCTGAAATTCAATAAGGTATAGGGAGTATTACCAGAAGCTGATTACCATAAGATGGTGAGAATTGAGTGCACTTTAAAATTAGCACGTCACTCCGTTTTATGAAAATAAATAAAGAGTGGTGGCGCCCCGCCTTGTCCAATTTGTATACGAGCTTAGAATTAAGTTATATATTTATAGATTAAATATGCCTAAGTGCATAATAAAAAAAGAGAAAAACTATATATAAATAAATAAGTATTCCAAAAATTGGTATGAAAAGCAAAAAAGTGAGAAAAACAAAGTATTGTAAAATGCCAAAGAATCATTCTCAAAAATAGATAAAGAGGCCAAAGTGCACAAACTAGACGAGACTGAGATTTTACGTGTTACCAAGGGGATGGAGACTCTGAGGATACACTATTGGGACTCGAGGTTTTTAGTCGATAAATAGTTTTTTTAGGGAATAAGTAGGACAAAGTCCAATAATATTTAGGATATGCTCGTACGACCTCACTTAACCTATCATCCATAATTCCATCTAAGTGTATTTTCTTTTTACCATTAAGGGGTTTTTATCTTACGGTAATATGTTGAGCAAGTTTGCTTCAACTCGATTTTTTAAAATTGTCTTTACTATGCTTGAGATGGGGTAGGTGGATCTTAACTCTAAATGTGTGAAACCCATAGGTTTTTGATATCACTTAAACTTAACTGCTTAATGTGCTTGGGGGCTTGATAGGCTGGTGGCTGGGCTAAAGTTGACAACAATATCGACAATCGCGGTTTTTACGTTTATCTGAGCTTTAAGATAATCTCTATGTTTTTAAGACCAATTTTCCGATTGTGATTCCATTGCAAATATATTTTCGGGACGAAAAAGGTTAAAGTGTGGGGATATTTGATATGAGCTAGATTAGGCATACTTTTTATATTAATATTTCCTACACTTTGAAGTTGCTTTGAGTTATTTTTTATTAATATTACTCATATTTGGTTCATATTCATATTTTAAGTGGGTTCAAAAGAAAACGAGCTAGTATAGAGTATTATGCTAAACTTATGACAGGAAATTAAATACTCGAAACATGATTTTTATTATGTTATTAACATTTTTTGACATTCAAACGTAAATGCCACATAATTTAATAATGGAAAATAACAATATTACTTAAACTTGTGATGAAACCAACTTTTTGTTTGCAATGGAGTACAAAAGACTATTAGCAATTCAACATATCACGTGGGGATATCATTTAGTGGTCCAGTAAGCGTTTGAAAGCCCACAACTAATTAATTTGGCAACCCATGGAGATGAAATTGGAAGTCGGCTACTAGAAGGCACAAAGAAAGGAAAGAATATATTGGTCATATTATTGTTATTTTGAAAAAACCCTACGAACAGGAGGAAAACGAAGGATAGAAAGTAGAGGTCAGAGTTCAACGTAAGAGATAGCAAGCCATTGGTTCGAGCATAGAGCGTCTGGGTCCAACACCTACTCATCAAAATATCATTATTATTCGGTTTGAATTTATTGTTTTCATTACGAATTCATTATTTGAACCTATTTATTTTCTTTTGTCCTTGAGTATGGTTGTTGGCTAAACCCCTAGACCACCTAGGTTTATGATGAACTTTTGTTGACGTTGGATTTTAGTTTGGATTTTGTTTTTGTTATGGTTTATGATTAAGTAAAAGGTTTATTGTTGTTCAATCGATACATATGTGTGCTTAAGATTGTTTGGTGAATTTTATTGTTTTACAGTTTCCTTGGTGATTGTTTCCTATAATAGGATTCTGCTAGGTCATCTACTGTGTGTTTTTTACTAGTTTATGGTTGATATGCATTAAAACCATAGGAACAGTATTAATAAATCAAATAGACCTAAGTGTGCTGCTAATCTAAATAGCTGAGAGGTGATAGATTATAAGATAAGTCTTGGTTGTTTAAGATTTCTAGATTTAGTTATTCGTAAGGAGTGCGTCTAGGTTTGATTTTTCAGCCTTGTTTATCTAGTCGAGTGAATACTTTAAACTAACTTTGATTTCCGCGCTATAAGGTAGGATTTCTTAGAGAGGTACTTGTCAAAAAATAAATTAGCGACCGTAAGCGAGTCAAAGTAAACTGGTGTTTTTAAGAACTTAATAGAAATCCATAGGTGTCTTCTTGAGAATGGTCAAGGGTCCTATTCGGGCTTTCTTTAAGTGAATAATTTAAGATCCCGGTTCCATAACATGCATTTTCCAACTAATTGATAATTGATACATTAGGGAATCTAGCTTAGGTGGTTGTTTATCATTACCTGAGTTAAAACCAAGTCCTAAGTCATGTCATCTTTAGTTTTATTAATTAGTTTTAATATTAAGTTAATCTTAGTTTTTAGTAAACCCCCCCCCCCCCAATAATAATAAATAAATAGTCGTGTCTGTAGTTGAGTCTAATTTAGCTAGTTAACGTAATTAAAAGAGTCTCGTGGGTTCGATATGCAGACTTACTTAGCTGTCCTAGAGTCGACCGGTTCACTTGTCGGTTAGTAGTTTTAGTTAAGTTAAGAGTCTAGAATTATTACTTAGTGTCTAGATTAGCGTAATTTTAGTTAATAAATTTATAACTACTTTTAGCACATCATTACTATTTAGTATCTCATGTTTAGATATCACAATTGCGATATATACATTTTTATTGGATATTATTTTTAAATTAAATTTTGGTAAAAAAAAATCATTTTATGTATTATGGATTTTAAAACTTTAAACACCACTTTAAATTTGAATTCATGACCTTAAGTATAGTTGAGCTTGCACTATACCATAGGTTAAATTTGTTAGCAATTAATTATAATTATTGAAAAGATAAGAAAATTATTATTGTCACTTTTAAATCTTACTAGAATCTCCGTTTACATCTAATCTAACTAATATATTAAAGAAAACCAATTTGTCCACTTGTACTTCTCCTGGGGTATCCACCTAATGTTCCATGTCATCCACTTTTTATGCTTATAATTTTCACATAATTAATCAATTAATTTTAATCCTAATTCTAATTAACATTTAAACCAATATGTAACTCAAGCATTGGTCAAACTTAACATTTAAAGTTTTCAATTCATAACTTAACATTTACTTTGAATTTATTATTAGAAGGCATAGGTTAAATTTTGTTACAAGTAATTATAATTAACAAAATGCTCACAAAAGTTTTTTTTAATATTACTAAAATCTCGGTTTGACAATGCATTTTTATTTAAAGTAATAGTTCCTTCTGTTTTGAGTTTTTACTTTTTAGTATCTCATGTTTAGATATCACAATTACGATATATACATTTTAATTGGATATTATTTTTTAATGAAATTTTGGTAAAAACAAATCATTTTATGTACTATGGATTTTAAAACTTTAAACACCACTTAAAATTTGAATTCATGTCCTTAAGTATAGTTGAGTTTGCACTACACCATAGGTTAAATTTGTTAACAATTAATTATAATTAATGAAAAGATACTAAAATTATTATTGTTACTTTAAAATCTTACTAGAATCTCCGTTTACATCTAATCTTACTAATATATTAAAGCAACATAAATTGTCCATATGGCATAATTATAGGGTGTCCACCTAGATGTCATGTCACCACCTTCCAATTACTAATTCTCAACTTACTTGATTCCTCTTATTTAAACCCTATTGTTAAGAAACCCTAATCCACATTCAGCACTTTCATTCAATCCCGTTTCTCTAATCATTTTTTTATTTTTATCATATTTATCCATATATTGTTTATACATTATTAATGAATTTTTTGTGTTTTGTCATAGAAGTTGTTTGAAACTTTTTGAATTTGATGAATTCTTTCTACATAATAATTCAGGATCCTAAACTCCAAATTCTGGTAAGTATTATAATAATTCTGTGAATTATAATATTTTAGGTAGGTTTTATATATTTTATATTATAATAACTTTTGCACGAAATTTTAAATGAATTTGCGAAAAGTAATAGTGACAAGCTTAAAGATGCCTCAAACACTTCAAATTCAACATCATAAAATGTCGTCTTTTAATGTTTTGTTAACAAAATGTGATAAAATTGTATGTTTTGGAAATGGATTGATTGAGCTACTGGCTGAATTGCGTGTTCGTAAAAAACAATTGACTATATTTATTTTAAGTGAACGTGATAACAAATGGTCAGTTAGAACTTCATCCAACAGGGCTACCATAAATGGTTTTCTCGATGCCCTTATGTTATACAATCATCGGAAAATGAACTGCAAATTGGTATATGTTAGTAATTATTTTTTCCTTTTTCTAATTCTAATCATAATTATTCATTACAACTGGCCGGTGCTAAATTTAAGCATAATTATGCATATAATAGCATAATTATGATTTAATACTATTTAACACAAAAGAATCATAACAAATTGAAGTTAAAAATCTCGCATTAAAAGTTTTCCAATCTCAAAATACTTTCTAGATTTAATAAAATTTCAGTTAAATAACAATTAATGTTTATATAATGTGATTTGAATTTAAATTTAAGATTATATTAAAATCTTTTAATTATGTCAAAATTCATGTTTAAAATAAAACTCCGATATATTTTACTAGTCTTTAAAATACTTTCCATTAAAATGCTTTCCATATTTTTATTAAAATTTCATCAAAATACCATTTCATCATTAGATGATAATTATTTGAATTTGAATTCAAGATTATATTAAAATCTTTTTCAGTATGTAAAATTACAACGATGATGAAGTTTTTATTAATATGTCTTTTTGAATGTTCAAATTTTTTGGGGCATATAACAAATGACTTTATTAGATGACGAAACTTTTATTAATAAGTTTCTTTGGTTTTATGGTTTAAGTTAGAAAGATGTTTTAAGTTGTCATTTTACACTGTTTACCTTTGTATGCTTTTTTTCAATAACAACAACAATGTATACCTGTAACATCCAACTTTTTGTTAAATAATAAATGACGGAAAGTTTTGTTATTAACTGTGTGTCGTTAAGTTAGTCGTTTGTTAAATTTTTGGATAAGGATTTGAAATGGGAATGGAGAATGGGTGGTGGGACCCAAACCCCACTATATAAACCCAACCCACCCACCATTTCACCATTTGGTTCTCCTCCCCACACACAAAAAACACACACACACTTCTTCTCTCAAACACCCGGATCCAATCCGAGCAAAAGAAGGGTGGAATCTCGTGTTTAACATCGTCAAGCAACAAGAATCACGTCCAGATCCTTGAGTTGTCAAGGTCTGAACTCGAACCCGCAAACAAAAAGGTGGGTTTTAGTTTAAAAACGGTTAAGTTTTATGGTTAGAACCAGCATGCAAACAGATATAATAATAGATCGGGTTGTGAATGTAAGAAAAATATAAAGTTGGTAAGTTATAACCTCTTGGGTGCACTTTAAGATAAAAAGGTGGTGTTTGGACTTTGAGAGATGGGTTCAGGATCAGGTGCATGGGGTCAGAATGTGTCAAAAGTTGGGAAAGAATAAAAATCAGGTCCTGAGGAGGAGCAACGAAGTAAAATGGTTTTAAAATGGAAAAAGCGAAGAAAGGAAGGCATTTCGCTTCGCTCAGCCATGAGAAGCGAAACAGGCAGTTCGCTTCGCTTAGCCATGCAAAGCGAAACGCTTCCATGCGAAGCGAAACAGTCCCATGCGAAGCGAAATTCTTCCATGCGAAATTTTATAAAATTCATTTTCTGATGCATTTTTGTTAAAGGACTGTTAATGAAAATAAAATTTCTCCGAGGGTGTCATTGACTTAGATATAAGAAGTAGTAGTAATGGATATTTGACACTCATAATGCGTTATACAGTTAGCCGTGCAAAGCTAAAGAAGGGCATTACTATTAACGGCGAGAGAAACCGACTTCAGGTGAGTTTTTAGCCCCTTTATCCGTTATGTTTTAGGGGCTGTGTGCATACTCCTTTGTGATAGTTGTTAATACACTTAACTTAAATGGTAAGTGTATGATATGTGTATGTTATATGTACGACTAAGTATTGAATGTTATTATGGAATGTTTATACGAATGAATATGTACATATACGTATATCCATGACCAGAAGATATGTAACGTATGCATGAATGAAAATGAATGTATGAACGAGTGACGCGACAGGTATGAGACAAAGGGACCAGACCCTAAAAATATCTGAGACAGAAAGGACCAGACCCTGATAATATCTGAGACAGAATGGACCAGACCCTAATAATATCTGAGACAGAAGGGACCAGACCCTAATAATATCTGTGATGGTAGAGATAGAATAGCCTATGGTAAATTACAAGGCTTTATGAAAGAAAGTAGGTAAGCGTGTGTGCATGTATATAAAGTTTGTATGAAAGAAGTTAGAGTAAATAATGTATGAATAAGTATCTTCGGATGCGTATGAGTAAGGATATGAATGTATTGTATGTTAAATGAGTAACTAGAACTCACTCAGCATAGCTGACTTTTAGTATGAATGCAGGCAAATAGACTGAGGCAGCTGGCTTGAGGAGGGACACATGGCATGGACGGAAGAGATTGGCATCTACGAAGAAGTGTCAAGACTGTTTTAATTAATTACTTTTGAAAAGACAATTTGTATGTTAAGACAAGAATCAATGTTTGTAATGTGATGTATGAAGTTTTAAATTATTCCGCGAAAGTTTTAATTAACTCTGATTTTAGGACCGTGTTTATGAGTAAATCCAACACCAAAGTAGGGTTACCGGGAACGGGGTCTTACAATACCTTATAATTAATGTAACATTATAAGTTATTAAAAATAACAAATTTACAATTCATTAAAATATATAGCATATACATATATATGACATTTTTTTATATTTTCCACTTGTGTGTAACACGGGTAAATAACTTAGTCTAACTAATATATTAAATCAACCCAATTTGTCCACTAATACATCTCCTAGGGTGTCCAGCTAATGTTCCATGTCATCCACTTTCCATGCTTATAATTTCTACATAATTAATCAATTAATTTTAATCCTAATGCTAATTAACATTTAAACTAATATGTAATTCAAGTATTGGTCAAACTTAACATTTTAATTCATAACTTAACATTTACTTTGACTTTATTATAAGAAGGCATACGTTAAATTTTGTAACAACTAATTATAATTAACAAAATGATCACAAAAGTTTTTTTTAATATTTCTAAAATCTCGGTTTGACAATGCATTTTTATTTAAATTAGTAGTTCCTACTGTTTTGAGTTTTTACTTTTTAGTATCTCATAATTAGATATCACAATGACGATATATGCATTTTAATTGGATATTATTTTTTAATGAAATTTTGGTAAAAAAAAGTCATTTTATGTATTATGGATTTTAAAACTTTAAACGCCAATTTAAATTTGAATTCATGACCTTAAGTATAGTTGAGCTTGCACTATACCATAGGTTAAATTTGTTAATAATTAATTATGATTAATGAAAAGATAATAAAAATATTATTGTTACTTTTAAATATTACTAGAATCTCCGTTTACATATTTAAGATATATACACATTTACAATAACACGGTTTGACATTTCATTTTTATTTTAATTATCGTTTCCAATTTTATTTTACTCATAGTAATCCTCTCACATATAGGTTTCACAATTCATATATTTTATATATACGATATATATATTTTCAGTTTTAAATTTTGAATTTAAAATGAATTAATTTGAAACAACATACCATATTTAATCAATTAACCAAAAATATACATAATCTTACCTCTCTGTATATGACAGAAGAATTTTTACACCAATATCGATTAATGTAAAAAGCAAATCCATGGTCATTGTAAATCTCATTTTTATTACTCATTATTCCATTCATATGTATTGTTGTTAATATGCATAAATCTACATTTATATCAATATACTTATTTATATATAAATATGACATTTGCATTTCATTAAATTTATATGATTTTACATATATATTACATCATATATATGTTTCATCCGTGTGTAACACGGGTACTATCCTAGTTTAATAATACAACAATAGAAAGTGGATTAAAAACAAAATGTAAAAAGTAGTGATGATGTGGAAATTTTAGTATTCGTAAGAGCATCACAAATAGAGTGATTTTTAGAGGGTGTTTTTGTATTCCATGTGTCATTTGCCCCACCAATAATGTGTTTTCTCTCTCTTGCCCTACACACATGCATGACATTAAACTATTATTTTTCTCTTCTTTCTTCTATCTCCTAATCACACTCACATGTATGTTTTTAGCCATTCTTCACCAAGAACTTATTTACATTCTCTCACCTTCACATCACTTCATCTCTCTTCCACCTCACTTTCTCTCTCTTCTAAAAACATCTAAAAACTTCCTATTGGAGAAACTCCGGATGTTTGTAGGGTTGGAGAGAAAATACATATTTTTAGTGCATTTGTGAAAATATGATGTGACAGATAACTGGATGTGTTTTTAGTTCATTTAGCAACTTGCATTGATGATGGTAAATAAGAAACATACAAATTGATCCATGAGGACCATCTCCATCAAGAAGTCCTCGTTTGGAGTGTTTGTTATCCTTAACGGTCCATACTCTCAAAACTCTAACAAAAACTGTGGATGGAGATGTTTTGAGAACATCAATTTCATCCAACATTGTAAAGCATTAAACCTCCATTGTAATATGTTTTAAATCAAATGATAAAAGACTTTACTGAAATAATTCGTTTAAATATAAAATTTATAATTAACAGTTGAAGAACTTACTTTGTAAAAGCTTCAAAGGCAGAATATTGTTTTAATGTGGAGAATGCATCTATGAGCAGATGTTATGTACCACATATGGAGATATTTATTTTTGATAAACACCGTAAGTTCAGAAACCGTTTTAATTAAATATTAAATACAATAAGTCGAATTCAATATAATGCAATATACAACCTATAAATAAAACCCTATAAATAAGCCTATAAATGCAGCATATAATTTCTAATAAAAATCCAGGGCTTGATTTTTGAAGCTACCAAAAATTAGACATCTAACTATAATAATAAACCAATTTGACCCGCTGACTAATTTAGTAACCGTTTTAATTAACCCATTTAATTTTTTTTTAATATTGAAATGTTTGCCGGGGATCCATCCCCTTTGAAAAAAATTCCTGGTTTCCATTTTGTAAGATTGTTTTAATTGTTTTTTTATAAAATTTTTGTTGTTGGATTGCTTTAATTAAAAATAACAATTTTTGTAAGGTTGTGAAGTTCTAATCAATATATAACTAATTGATCAACTATATTAAAAAAGATTTTAATTTCCAAAAATAATAGTTTAATATTACCAAAAATTAATTGTGACTATGTGGAAAATAATTATACGGAAATGTGATGATGTGGAGTCCTATGTGGACATCCTAGATTCATGACACATGGATAGAATTGAGTTGCTTTATTGTAACATCTACGAAAAACCCATATTTATTTTGGACTAGAGTTGTCAACTTTGAAAGTTGAAGACTAAAAATATTCTCAAGATAAGACATGAGAAGAATGAAATAACAAAAATAAGCATTTTAGTTAAGAAAGTAAGAAAGTCTATCCCACATGGAAAAAAATGAAAGAAAAGGAAAGCATTTTCCATGAATATAAAGAAGGAATGAAATTTTCATCCCACATGGAAATAAACAAAGAAATGGAAGCTCTTTATAAGGAAGCAAGTTTCCATAGAGATGTTTTAATGTGGCTAACCACTCTCCATAGTCCTAGCGGAGGGTGCGAAGCACCCGACGCGCACAGCACGGACTGTGACACGAACTCGGACTCGGACGATAGACGTAATATGGCGTTTTGATGGCGCACTTGGCACTTCTCACGCTCGCATCGCTGCGAGCCGCATAAGGGCCGCTTTAGTATTTTTGGAAGATGGAAGTATGATCAAGAAATGGCAAGTTATCAATAACGAGGGACTAAAAATAAAAAAATCTGGATTCTGGAACCCATCGCGCTACGCGATGAACCCAAGCACAAGAGCATCGCGCTACGCGATGGCCTCTGATGACACAGCAACACGTGTCGCGACCAAGGGACACGTGGTATACGCTAGGGCTAAGTCAGCATGCCATGCGTCATTTCCAGACATCGCGCTACACGATGGCTTAAGACAAGGGACCGTCGCGCTACGGCGATGGATCCCAAATTCGGCTATAAAAAGAAGGGGTCACGGCTTTCTCATCTCACACCTCGACACACATTTTCACACACTATTACACACACTAAGCCTCGGTTTGCGTGCCAACCTCGTGGAATGTGCCAAGCTTCGAAGCTCTGACGGGGTAAGCTCTGTTACGCGATATAGAGTAGAAGTGCCGCTCAATCAATCATAAGCTTTTAACTCCAAATACCCGTACGAGGTAGGGGTTCTGATTAAGTTATTATTTTATTATTATTATAATAGCTTAGACCATAGCCGAAGGTATAGCCCGAACCTTGATCACTGTTAAGTATAATATAGCTTTTCATAAGCAAAGGTTATAGTTAATTATAGTTTCTTCATGATTAAGAAACGTAATCATTTTCATGCAAATGGTATAATTAAATAGTATTTCTTAAATAATTAAGAAATATACTATTCATTCACAAGTTATAGACAAAGTTATGTTTCTGTTTGAAGAAGAAACCTGGTATAAATGTTTCTTCCTGAAGAAGAAACCTGATATATAATTAATAAATAAACAAGGGACTAAAGGTCCATATGTTTTGTACAAACAAACGAATTATCAAGGTTACAGCTATACAAAATAGACTACGAGGTCTGAAGCTATATCGTAGATCTAGATATTTAAACAAATGTTATACTCGTACTATAGGTCCGAGATAACAGCCAATAATCAATCTGAACGCTGAAAAACAGAAACAGGAATCAGTAACAGAAACTGATTTACAGACAGGGGTCAGTAACAGAAACTGATCAATATACAGGAATCAGTGTCAGAAACTGATTTACAATCATATAAGGTGAATACGCCCCAAACTTTTACAACTCTTTTAGAGTCTGAACTGTTTACATAGGATTTACGAATCCTTAAAACTTTGTGTTACAATAATGAGAAACGGGCATACTCAAATTAAGAGTATACATGTGTCTGGATCCATACATACATGGTGACTCGGATTTCCCCGAGGCCATGCATATCATCAAACATGCCTCTGGTAGTCTACGGGACTGATCAGAGAAATAATATTGTGTATATGATTAATTATACATGTACTTAGGGTAATTGTAACCCAATTGAGTTGGGTGCCTAATGAGTATTGTCACAAAGGTATTGTTATTGTTTACACACTAGTATTATTGAGTCAGCGTCATTCACCGGATGTGTGCTGACGTATTTTTCCCCACATTTCAGGGAACTGTAAAGAATAGAACTGACATGCAAGACTGATAGAAGATTGGAGACATAGTCATTAGAGGTGATCTGATGGCTCAGATATTTTTAATATTATAAAGAATGATATTTTCAAAGGATATGTATTTAAATTATCAAACGGGTATGCAACCCCCGAGATTTCAATATAATAATATTTTATCTAAAAAGACTTCCGCTGATATTTTACAATATCCAAACGGGTATTCTAACCCGACATTTTATAAAAAAATAATATATTTTAAAAGACTTCCGCTAATAACCCGCAACTCTGATATATTTTCAAAACATATACCAACTAACGGGCGTCACACCCAGGCCCTAAGTCGGGGTGTGACATTTATTATATTAGTTAGATTATAACAGTTAGGTTCCTATCCATATATAATAAGATTTTCAAATTTTAAATTGATAAGTCATAAAAATAAATTAATATTAGTGAAATTTGGAAAAAGGCGTATTAGGAACAAAAAATCACAATATATAAACATAATTTTAAGTAACAAACATATTAAACATCAAATCGATTAACTAATAATTTAAAAAAAATCATACCTTTAAACCCTAAATAGATTAAAACATAAATCGATTAATATGAATAGATTAAATATCAAATATATTAAT
Organism: Bidens hawaiensis; assembly: GCF_021521415.1. Lineage (NCBI taxonomy): Eukaryota > Viridiplantae > Streptophyta > Magnoliopsida > Asterales > Asteraceae > Bidens > Bidens hawaiensis. The sequence continues at coordinate 56,882 of NW_027495028.1, forward strand.
GGTTAGTATAAATAATCATGCAGTTAAACCCTAAATCCAATAACAGTGAATCAAGTTGATGTTGTTATTCAAAAAAATCGATTAAACACTAATATATAAATCATACCTGATAATTGCAAACGATGAACATATTTGATGTTGCTTGGATTATGAAACCGAAAAATCATGAAGAACCGGTTATAGATGAGGCGAAGAATCAGGTTACAAACGATGGGGAGTGTTATGATTTTTGAAATAAGCATGTCCGTTTTAAAAAATAAACAATGAACAATTTAAACATAGTAAAATTAATAATTTTTATAGCTCTAACAATAATTAGAATAATTAATATCATAATTACATTAATAACTTATAAAAATATAAAATTCAATATCATTGATTAAAATTTTATTGTGAATATGTGGAAAATAGATTTATGAAAGGTTGATGACTTGGAAGCCTATGTGGACAACCTAGGTGAAGGAGATGTGGACAAAATTGTGTTGCTTTAATATATTAGTTAGATGTTGTTCTTCACAAAAATCGATTAAACACTTAAATATAAATCCTGATAATTGCAAACGATGAACATATTTGATGTTGTTTGGATTATGAAACCGACAAATCATGAAGAACCAGTTATAGATGAGGCAAAGAATCTAGTTATAAACGATGGGGAGCATTATGATTTTTGAACGAAGCATGTGCTTTTTAAAAAAGAAACGATGAACAATTTAAACCTAGTAAATTTAATAAGTTTAATAATTCTAACAATAATTAATTAATATCATAATTACATTAATAAGTTACAAAAATATAAAAGTTAATATCATTGATTAAAATTTTATTATGAATATATAGAAAATAGATTTATGGAAGGTTGATGACATGAAAGCCTACGTGGACAACCTATGTGAAGGACATGTGGACAAAATTGTGTTGCTTTAATATATTAGTTAGATTAAAGCTAAACACCAAGATTTATGTAATAGGTATTTTTCATGTTTGCAATATTTATACAAAATGTTTAGAGAAAATTAAGAAATTACAAATTTTCCTGAGTTCAAGTGCATTATGCATATAAGAAAATTTTAAATCTAAATTTGAAACCAACCTTATATAAAATATTATGCACTGTTGTTCGAATCCCAGTTTAATAATAATTTGTAGTTTATTACCATACAAATCCAAATTCTTCGACAATGATGCGCCTTTATTTTCTTTAATTTGCAATTATCTGCGACTTGAAAATTGTATTCTTAAAGGCTTGCAACTTCAATGGTGAAATTTCCTTATTTTCTTATTTCACTGTTAATGTTAATGAATGAATCGGTTAGGATTTACCATTAATAAAAAATAAACTTGAATTCATATATTGAAATGCCTTAAAGATAAGGGACCATATGTTAAAATAAGTTGAAAAAAAATATAAGATTGACAAGTGACAAAATTAAGTAGGCTTCATGTCGTTAAAAATACATATGATTTAAATGGAAAATCTTTGAGATTTGAGATAAATATGGAAAAATACTTATGAATTATATTGTTTATTTTTTTATAAATTATAGCTTTGAACATGTTAGTTATCAATCCACTAATATATAACATAGTCAAACACGATTGGTTTAGCAAACGAGTTAGGTATATCAATGTGCCTCTAAGCAGAACCTATTTGATCAACCTAAAACATCAAGGGTTGAATCCACATAACTCAAGCGATAAAACCAAAAACGAAGTTGAGAACTTAATAACTTTGAATATTATTATACAGAGTAAATATAACTCAAAAATCTCTGTTACAACTCTCTTCTTATAAATCTCTTCTTATATGATTAACCTTAACTTGGTAAACATATTATAGACCCACCCAAACTTGTCGAACAATAACACTAATAAATCCCAAAACCACAAATAATAGATTACTCGGGTCCCTCCCAACTCACCGACTTGTAAGTGGGCTTGTCCTACGGACATAAATTACCAACAAAACATGTTTGTTTTATATCAAGTCTATCTCATATTCTGTGTCATTTGGTATTATCACCTTTGCTTTATACCAAGTCCATTAATGTTTCAAACTTAGCTTATTATGCTAGAAAATGCCTTTTATTATTAACCTTTTTTCTTAATTTATCCAAAATACAATTTAAAAATGATTAATATAAATGGAATGGGCTACCGTGTCATTGTTATTGAAATCAAAGACAAAAGGTACTAGGAGTAGGGGATACGAATAAAGGCTAAAACGAGATTACGAGAATAGCCACGAAATATGTCCCAGCATATCCAAATATAAATTCGTTGCATATTAATAGCACACACTAACATGTTGCTCGTTTTACTGAAAAAGATATGCGCAGTCTCTTTTGTCTGCGTCGTGCAGATATTGCCATCTGAAGTCTGTTTGTTTTGTCGAATAAGTTTTATTAAAAAACGTCTGCGCAAGCTCTTCTTGGTGCAGATTTGGCCCATCCACTTCTAAGATCTTCTAAGGTCTGTAAAGGGTTAAAACACCACACACTACCAACACCCACTGTCCACCACCACCCACCGTTCGCCATCACCAATGTCCGCTACCACCACCACCCACCGTTCCCCACCACCACCACAACCGTCCGCCCCCTCCAGCCACCCACCATCCGCCACTACCATCATCCACCACACATCATCACCGTCCGCCACCATCGTCCACCACCGCCACCCACTGTTCGCCACCACCATCATCTACCACCACCACTGTCCAGCACCCACCACCGCCTTCTACCACCAACACTACCGCCACCGTCCAGAACCACCCATCGTCCGCCACCACCCACCACTACCACTATCACCATCCAGCACCACCACCCGCCCACTACCACAGTTTGTATACCACCACCAGTTTATTTTAGCAATCTACAGACGTTAAAAAAACAAACAATATTCTTCTTACAGACTGCAGAGATTTGGTTCACCTATTCTTCCGCAGATGTCTGCAGATATGATACGCAGATTGCAAACATTTTACCTCTGAAAAATCAAACAACACCTAAATATGTCATGGTTATCAAAAGGCTTGTGGTCCAGCGGCACTAAAGTGTATGATTAGATGGTTTAACCAGGTAACCCCTGAAGAAGAGAACTCAGACTTGAGAGAGGAGGGCCCACCAAAAGAGGGGTGCACACCAGGATCTGAACTTTAAGTTTCATTTCATTTGTAATTACAATACTTTCATTGTCTTAAATCATTGTTCGTTATTTGAACTTTTAAAAGTGTACATTTGTGTACGTTATTCCCCAAAATTGCTTCATATTCCAATTTGTTTCCCACCTCAAAACGTCAATTCATTCACCTTTTGCCTTTTGGATCTTATTTTTCAGCTGAAATGACTCCACCCTCGCAAACCATAACCGTAGCCCAAGGCTCGCTTCATAATCCGTTCAGTGTTGCTTTACCCACTCGAACCTTCTTTTAGGTTAAGGTATCGAAGCGGCTTTTGATATTATTCTAATATACATACTTCATACACTTTGATCTGTATTTCTAACTCAATTTCCGACACTCCATAAGTATGTTAGAAATGAAGTGCATTTATCGGTTAGTTTAAAAATAAATAGGAAATTTAAATATTGTTTTATGTGTGATTGTTGATATCTTGCTTATCTACTAGGTTAAAGGAAAATCCATACCTACATTTTGATGTCCCAACTTCTCCTTTTAATCTTTTTTGTGAATTTGTTAGTTAACTAACAACGTCAAAAATCTGGTTAGTGGTAATTTATGATTGTTTTTAAATTCAAATTTCTTTGTTTTTTTTTTCTTTGAACAATAAAATTCCATATTTACCTTACACTTGTAAGGATTTAAACCCATAACCTTACATTTGTGTGCGGGGTGGGAGCACCATACCACTAGGTCATGGGTAAGGTGAATATGTGAGGCAGATGGGAGGCAATGCCATAAGGCTAAGGTGAAGATGTGAGGTAGAATTCGAGATGGATAAGAAGTTCAACTCAGTATGGTCATCCTTAATTGGAGAATCAACAAATCAGTGTTGAAAAATTCGCTAGTCAGATGGTGGGGTGGTGACTAGCGATTAATCGGGGATTGGTCGACATTTATCAAGTTGTAATCGGGATTAGCCAGGATTAATCGACAATTAATCAGGATTAATCAATGATTAATCAACACGTAGTCGGAATTTTTACATTTTTACAACACTGGCCCTTAACCGGAACCGTTAAATGCTAAATATAAGAACCGGAACCGAACCGTATTTTAACGATTCCGGTTCGGTTCGGAACCGAGTTAAACGGTTCTTGTGTAAACGGTTCTTGCCAAAACCGGTTTTCAATTAAAATTCTAAATATGAAATATTAGAAGGTGCAAGAAACAAACGACAACCCATAGAATAAAATATTATCATATCAACAAATTATAACTCAAAATATTTCAGAAAACAATTATTTTTTAAAACAGATTTAGGGACGTGAAATATGATTATTGTTTATGATATTGTAAGTGATTTAATGTAACTGGAAAAGTGAGAACGTGGATGGTCGCTTGTACATGGAAGTATGAAAGCCTACTAAATAAATAGGATTTTAAATATAATCTTCAAAGTTTAAACCTAACCCGGTTCTAGTGGTTCTATAACCGGAACCGAACCGGGAACCGTTTTCAGCCAAAAGTAAGAATCGGAACCGGACCCGAAATACAATAATACGGTTCGGAATAAAGTTTCGGTTCCGGTTCCCCGATTCTAACAGTTCGGAACCGTGAATTGCTCACCCCTACTGACAGCAATGAAATGTTAACGGGAGTGAAACAGCAGAGATGCCTATAGGGAAGATAAAATCAAAACATGAGGAGCGAGATGCACTACGTACCTCACTAATAAAGTTGAAACATAACAAAACTCAACAGGTTAAAGGCCTGTCCCAAATATTCATTTTGTTCGTGAATTCATTTTGAGAAAGATCTAACCTTGCTTTTTTATAAGTTATATGACCGTGTAAAACAAAAAAACCTTTTAGGTAAATCACAGGTCCGGTTTTAAAGTTTAACCTGAATGTTCCAAAAATCTACTAAAAAAACAAAATTAACCACAAAAGCAAACAGGTGATTGGTTTTGACGGTTTTACATGTTTAAACGGACGAACATGTGCTGTCAAAAGCCCTTCCAGCGTGACTAGGCCCTCAGGCATGGCATATGGAAAACGCCTTCTGTTATTCAGAGCCCTCCAACGACCTTGGGGCAAGATTCGAGTCAGATTTGGTAGAAAAGAACAGGTACGTTTATGTTATAGTCTTGCTTAACTTGGCTCACCTTTTGCCTGTTGGCACTTGAGGATTATGAGCAAGACCACGTGCAATGTATATTTTATGCAGGGTGTCTTGTCCTTTGTTTTCTATTCTTGGCTCAGATCAGACCATGTCAGTATAACCAGATATTCCAGGTCATGTCCTACACTAAGTAAGCCAAACCAAACCAAACCACATTCTCACTTTTGAAAATCAAAACAAACCAAAAAACTATCCAACTGTAACCCTTATTATCACTAACACATGAAGCTTCAAACTTCAATTTCAAATGGAAGAACACATCAATCTTATATGATCCAGCACAATCAGAGCCAACGAGCAATTGATCATAAATTCGGAAAAATATAACCACGATCAAATGATCCGAAATTTGACAAAACAAACAGGGGGAAACAGCAGCAATAAAACTAAACTAGATCATAAATTCCTCAAAATTTTTCACACATACATAATTTCCTTTCTATCGCGCCTAAAATCTATATTTTTGCTAATATTTCACGTCTACCGTCATTCAGTTCAGCCAATTCCATTACACAATCATCAAATTATTAATATTTCAATTTCTAACCAGAAAAGATATTTTATATGATACAGATTCACATAACAATGAAACAGATTCAAACTTACGCATTCGATCTATAACAATACAGTCCATAACTTAGGGTTTCAATCAATCCATCTACACAGAAACGGAATCCAGATCTAAAATACCATCAATGCTTCTTAAATCTTAATTATGCAAATTAAAACCACAAAATAAAAAGATATTATAATAATACAGAACAACAAAACAGATCCAGCCTTACGTATAATTACCGTTTCATTTCATTTCATTCCAATCTAATACAATACAACTTAGGGTTTCAAATTCCAACCAACCGATCGATGATCTCAAGCACAGGCACATGGATTATCAACCACCACCACCTGCTCATCATCACCACTCCTAAACAAAAGGTATCCAACCGCCAGTCCAACAACAATGGCCACAAACACGCCTCCATTAAACGACATGATCGCCAGCATCAGGAAATAGCCTAACGCCGAGTTGATCCCAAACAGAGCAGATCCGGCGATCCGGCCGACGGTCCAGCGGTTTCCGGCGGAGAAGAGCTTCTTGTTGAGCAGCGGCGTGGTGGCGGACGAGGCGGAGGCGGCGGCGGCGGAGGTGGAAAGGAGTTTGAAGCGGAGGCGGCGGTCTTCCATGTACTGGTAGAAGATGGAGAAGATGAGGCAGGCGAGTAAGGTGAGGGCGTAGGAGAGCCAGGTGTCGGTTTTCCAGGAGTCGAAGAGGAGTGTGACCGTACGGCCCCAGTAGAAGGTCATGTGCATCATGATTCCGGTGACGCAGATGGGTGGTGGTTGTGGAAGGAATATGAATGGGATTAAAAGAAGTATGTGTGCTATGGGTGGGTTGAATGTGTGTGTAGTACACGGGTACTACATTACAATGTGTTTTGCTTTGGGTTGAATGTGTGTAGTACACGGGTACTACATTACAATGTGTTTTGCTTTGTACTATTCGCCCTCGTCACAAATCCCAAAGTCATACCCAGCGATAACATTGGGATATTTATCAATAAATTATTATCATTACTACTATATATATATATATATATATATATATATATATATATATATATATATATAACTAGATTTTATCCCCCGTATTACCGGGGTTGTTTTACATTATTCGTTTTTAATATTTATATATATATATTTGAATTTTAATTTTATTTATTGTAAGAAAGTTAATAATTAATATACTTGAGGTTTGATGATGAAATTGTTTCACAAATAAATGATATGTTATAATCCGGTTTAAAAGCTATCTGGGTTTGGTGAAACTCATTACCCGTTTATTTTCTTTATTATAAAATTCTTTCTTAATTATAAATAATATCTTTTTTTAAAATAAAATAAGATATTAATTTTTAGTATATTCCTATTTTATATGATTTTCATATCAAATATTTGATGAGATTATTTTTTAATATAACGAGATGTTATAACCTGTTTAAGAGCTATCTGGGTTTGGTAAGACCTTTATCCGTGAATTCGGGTCAAATGTGTGAGAAACCTTCATTTACAAATAAAGCAATCTGATGGCTTGAGAGAATGGTTGTTTTACATTTTTCGTTTTTTAATATTTATGTTTTGGATTTTAATTTTTTTTATTGTAAAAAGGTTAATAGTATACTTAGGGTTTGATGATGAAAGGGTTTCATAAATAAATGATATATTATAACCCGTTTAAAAGCTATCTGGATTTTGTGACCCATGACCCGCTTATGTTTTTACTATAAAATTGTTTATTAATTATAAATAATATCTTTTTCTTTTTAAATTGGATACTAAATTTTAGTATATTCCTATTTTATAGGATTTTCATATCAAATAATTGGTAAGATTAATTTTTAATTTAATGAGATGTTATAACCCGTTTAAGAGCTATCTGGTTTTGGTAAAACCCATACCCATTAATTTGGGTTAAATCAATGAGAGGTCTCCATTTAAAAATCAAGAAATCTGGTGACTTCCATAAAAGGGGGGGGGGGAGCGACCACATCGCGACACGTAGGATTTTTGGGTTTTCGTTTATATATATTATAGACTAGGTTAGAACCCGTGTGATACACGGATTGGGAAAAAAAAGATAAATAGACAAAACAACCATTTCTCATAATTTTAACAGAATTAAAAAAAATAAATTTTTATAAATAAAAGTAAATCTACCATTTTTATATTACCCGAATTTACATTTTCAGGTTGAACCCGTGAATAAAAACCGTGTAACATCCATAATTTAGTCACCATGGATCTGAAGCCGTAATATTTAGGTGTTGAACTTCTGTTCTACATAACTTGTGGATGCCTGTGCATAATAAAAACACATGTCATAAGATTGTTACAAACAAATGAAGAAATCATAGCTTTATGTTGCATTAAATATCCATCAAGCCGTAATATTTAGGTGTTGAACTTCTGTTCTACATAACTTGTGGATAATAAAAAACACATGTCATAAGATTGTTACAAACAAATGAAGAATTTATAGCTTTATGCTGCATTAAATACCCATCAAACATTGCTGCTAAATATATTCATTCGAATGTGTTTACACTGGCTTTAAGAACATATTTCATCATAGTTTTATGAATGCACCGACTTCAAAAACTTGTTTCATCATAGCGTGAATAGAGTTGAAGCCTATGTTAGTGAACTTAACTGAATATGTGTATCAAGAAATCCTTAAAATATATTGTATCAAGAAGTTGGTGATAAAACTGACATATATTGTATCAAGAAATCCTTAAAATACTCATCAACTGCAAATATTTTAGGTAATTTTAAATCAAGAAATACTTAAAATTTTGCGTTTTAATTTAATGGTAAATTCAAATTTTGAATAGAAATCGAAATCAAAACTTGAAGTTAAAGGTCAACATCAAACTCAATAATAATTGTAATTATCATATTTATACTTTCGTAAGTTAACAATTTATTTTTTAAGAAAACTTAGCCAATAAAGTATAAAATTATAAACAAAATACATATTTAACAAAATAAGACGTTAAAATTGATTAAAATCATCTCTCGAGCTATACGTACTCTAATGAATAATAAATTGTCATCATATTGTTAGCAAAAATCTGATTTATGTGTTATCAAACTGGGTTAAATTAGATCATCTAGACAAAAAAAAATAAAAGTAACAAAATTATATTTTTTAACAATAAAATGTAGAGGAAAAAATCATCTTGCAAACACCTCTATTGTTAAGTTTCACTCATAACTTTTGAACTCCAACTACAGATGAAAAACAACATTTAAACAAATATATAATACTTAACTACTAAGTAAATGTGTACCTATAACAAAATACAATAAGCTAATAAAGACCACAAACAAATAAACATTTGGTTGGTTCTGTATGAATACACTACTATTAATCGGTCGATTTGAAGAAAGATTTTTATTAATCGATGCAAATCAATAAATAATACATTAAAGTAATTGGTAAACATTATTTTAAATATTTCATTTAAAGTTGCTACTATGTTCAAATTAGATTATAAACTTGCTACTATAAAAAGTTGGTTTTTAATAAAAACATAATGTTTTCATAACATTAGAGCATTTCACATAAATAAAATATATAAGCTGGTTCATAAATCATAATAAATAATTGTTACTTGAAGGGTTGTAGAGATAACTCCTTACATGGTGTAATACCTCAAAAAGAACTTTCTAATCCACTCTAAAGCATGTAAAATTTCTAACTAAAATACTTGTTTAACATTATAAGAAAAAAATTTATCGAAGAATGAAGGTTTTAGGATTTGTTCAGGTTTTGAATGGAACTATTGTGATTGAAGAACGAAGGTTTTTTTCAAATGACCGTGATTTTTGTGTTAATAAATAAATAATGAAATCACGAGTTTTGGTGAAAAGTAATTAGGAAGATTGAATTTTGAATTTAAATTAATTAAAAAATGATAGAAATTGTCATGTGGCACTTTGAAGAGATTTTGTTAACTATAAAAAAGAAAGGTTTTTTAAAAACCCACTCTTTTATTAGATAGGTAGATTAACAAGTTTGGTGCCGCAAGTTGGCGGTACTGTATTGGTCGATAATTTTTTTTAGTTCATTTATCATAATAAATGTAATGGAAACCGACCTAACATCAATTTTTTGTTTTAGTTCGGAGACCATAACAAATTTAAAAGGAACCGATCGAGTTCGCGCAGACTCGTTAATGATAAATTGTTATTGTTTTTCTATGTTTACTTATTCCTTTGAACTACCACAAAAAAACTCTGTTTGCTCGGGGTAGTATAACGGCAAAAATGATTTTATACGTTTTCTATCATAGACGGTGTTAGTAACTTTCACATTTTTGGAAAACCAACAGCCCGAAGGGTTGATAGGATCCGGTTATTGATGCTAACAAATAACAGCAATGGGCTGCTATTAAGACCGTACACCTCAGAAGGATCAAGTTTAGGAATTAGGAGTTGACTTGAAGTGTGGTCCACGTAATTTGGGTGATAAGTTTAATTATTAAATTCTTATTTATTAGCTTTTCAATTTGTTTTAAGTTTTGTTTTGTTATTTCACTATATAATGTCTTGTTTTTCACAAATAAATAAACACAATGATACAAAAAAAGATAATTAGAAAATTGTTGTAAGAGCATTCTCAACTCATCCCTATAATTATATGAGGGGAATTTGTAAATTATATGGTGGGGTTGTGAGTGGTTGTGAGTTTAAATTATAGGGTGGAGAGAGAAAATGTAGTGATTTTTTGTAAATTTGGGGGATAGGTAGTGATTTTTATTAAATTATAGGGTGGAGAGAGAAAACTATAATGATAAAAGTATAAAAAAAATATTAATTAATTAAACTGTAAAGAGAGATGTAGTGTTATATAGTGTAATTATGGAGATGGGGATGGGGGACGGACTGAGAATGCTCTTAGCATTCCCAACCCATCCCCTAAAATTATGTGAGGAGGGTTTGTAAATTATATGGTGTGGTTGTAAGTGGTTGTGAGTGTAAATTATAGGGTGGAGAGAGAAAAGGTAGTGATTTTTTGTAAATTTGGGGAAAAGGTATTTTTTTGTAAATTATAGGGTGGAGAGAGAAAACTATAATGAAAAAGGTATAAAAAATATTATTTAATTGAACATGAGAGAAAAATATAGTGTTTTTTAGTGTAATTATATGATATATATGAATATAGGGATAGGAAACTGGATGAGAATGCTCTAACTTTGTTTTCTTTCATACTCTCTTGTTTTTAGAGTCTAACCCATTATATAGGTCTATTGAGAGATTGACCATCTCAAATCGTATCTCTATCAGAGTTAAAACCCAAATGAATTGGATTCAAATTTAATGCATGTGACCTTTATTTCAAATCTTCCCTTTTCCTCCGATATAATTGAGCTAAAGCTAGAACTCTTTTTATTAAAATAGTTTTCTTTCCTATTTTAAAATACAAGAGAATTAATAATAATAATTATTATTTTTATATGTGAACATAAGAGCGTATTGTTACTGGGTCATGTTTAGATGTCTTGACTCTCAAGTCATTTTGTTACTTTTATTGATATGAATAATTTTTCATTTAATGGATTATCCTACTCTTTGTAGTTTTGGGATTGGTGGTAGTTAAAGTAGTTTGGGTGTTGGTGTTGTTGCGGGTGTTTCAATGACGTATATACTCCGGTCGTCTAACTTGAAGCGATTTGACATTTTCTTAATTTATACTCCTACAAAGATTCAAAGTATATCAACTAGATGTCAAGTATTCATTTTCACGTGAACAAGTTCGATAAGAAGTGTATGTTAGTTAACCTCAAAAGTTTGAAGATCCGGAGTTTCCCGAGCTTGTCTACAAGCTGCACAAACCATGTACGGACTTCGTCAAGCCCCGAAAACTTTGTATGATATCTTATCCACACCCTTGCTGAAAAATGGTTTCATAAAAGATTATATTGACTGCATATGATTCTACAATGAGAAAGATGGAGATTTGCTTCTGGTTTAAGTATACGTTGATGATATCATCTTTGGTTTCACATATGATGTTTTGTGTAAAGAATTTGAGACTTACTGCGTGTGTAAATGAAAAATGAACACAAAATAATATGATATAATGATAATCGAATGATTTATTAAGTGTAACCTAATGGTTGTTATTATACATGCATACATACACTCGTTTAAGCTCGATCCACTAAGGTGTTCACCCTTGGTGGCCTATCACACACTAATGACACACACTCATAGAAAACGCATCTCTCTAACACATCTATTGAGCTCTTACATATGAATACCTAATATGTAGCCATGTAGGTAATCCCTCACACGCATACACAATCATGCGTATGAAGCCATTTTATATATTTTTAAGGGATAAGTCACTAATGTTGAGCGTCGATGGGTGGTCTAGAGACCCGGGTCTCTGTTCCCCTTCTAGGGAGTTCTTTCGTGTTGCAAGTACGAGTTAGAAGCTGGAGGGTGACTCCTAAAAGCGTCTATACAATCTCCTGACCATACTCTTGTTTTCGTTATACCCGTTATAGCAACAGTTTTCATCCACAATGATCCATAATGCATTTTTACCGCATGTAGGCCTGCAAAATATAATCACACTTAAAGTAAGGATATTATACAAGTAATTAATAATAACAACGTCAAAATAAACTCATTAAACATCTGAAAAAAGTTTGACTATCATGATTTCAATTTTGTATCAAGTTTTGGTTTCAAGGCTAACTTCACGGAATCCTTAATACAAGTTAGACTTAGAACCCAAACTTATTACAAAATCGGAACTTGAAATCGCAAACGTGCTACTTTTAAAACTTAATAGGTGTTACACCCCGCCAAGACGGAAGCACGGTGACGTCATGTATACCGTAAGTATATGATTATCGCAAACATAATTCTATTAGGATACCATATGTTTTTAAAGTAGTTTTACAAACCAGGTTTGTTAAAAAGACATTAAACACAAGGATAGAATTTTTCCATAACATATCCTACACAACACGTCATCTAATAAAACGAAAATCATTTTTAAAAGCGGTATCCTATTGATGCATTTGGTCCCCAAGTTGATGATAACTAATCTTCAGTTAATTCCCTGAAAGAAACATACATTTTAAAAGTCAACACTAGGTTGGTGAGTTCACAGGTTTAAGACTTAATAAATAAAACACTCTGTTATGAACCTTGTTTGTAAAAATGTATAAACATATACGATAACAGTTGAAACAAATATGTTAATCCTTCGTAAGTTTGCAAGAAATACTAATTAATATACAACCCATGAGCCTATAACCAAACCACGACTTATATCCTTTTGCCCTGTTCAAATCTCACAGATGGAATATACGCACCCTGATTCGATGCAATATCGGAGGTTAGAGCGACTAACCTAAAAAGGGGGGAATGTCAACGACAATGGTACTATTCATATATTCTTGTGGCTAACTCCGTTAGCTAATAGTTATATTTTGCAAGCAAGGGACTTATAACACTACATATTTAAACTCAAGTTCGTATAAGGATTGGTTGTTTTGTTTCTAAATATCGTATATAAAAGCAGTTGTGTATGTTTCTCCCCCTGATTAGAAAAAAATAAAAACAGTAAAAAGGGGTCGTGAAACTCACCTTGTGAGCTCAGAATCGGTTGGCTAGCTAATTCGTTTAAGCCCGATTCCCTTAGTCTCTTCACGTCCTAATCGCATGCGGGGGGTTAGTTTCAGTTATCGACTCGCAAGTCGTTTATGCTAGTCGCTTTCACCCAACTAGCCGTTTCGTTTATTATAATTGTTCGGTTGCTTTCCCCAACCGAACGTTTCGTTCATTATATATGTGCTGGTTGCTTTCCCCAACCGAGCGTTTCGTTTAATTTTAGACGACCTGTTGGTGATAAGTTTTTACATTTTTTTAAAAAACAAATATATATATAACTATATAAATATTAAGAAAATAATTTGTTATATTCGTTTTTCATTCATTCGTGCCGGCTTTTAATTTAATTGTCGCTTTGTCTGATGGTTTTGCTCAATCGATTATATTATAATTATTTATTTATTTTTTAGAAGATAATACTTTTAAGTTACGACTGATATTTTAATAAAATATAATTTTATTGTATTTCTATTTTTACTTTTTCCAATCGACTTTATGTATTGTTTGGACCATTTAATTTGTAAAACCTATTATTTTTGCGTGTAAATCATATATGTTTCCCAAAATATATATTTGTTTAGTAATTATTGTTTTGTTGTTTAAATGCTATATTTTTCCTCCTAAACCATATCTCAACGTTTATTTCCGTTACTTTGTCTTTTATATAATATTTATTATTTGTTGTTTTAAACACAAAAATTTTATGGTTTTACTTAAAAATTATATTTAAGCTTTGTAAGCGTATGTTTAAGACAATAACTAAAAAAACGATTTTCTTTTATTAATATTATAAAATGTGTTTAACTTCAAAAGTACTTTTATTTTTATATTTAAACCGATCATTGTCTTTAAAACATATATGCCCCTCTAAAACTTTACAAAACCATATTATTGTACCCAAAATTTATAACACTTTCCAAACATCCATTTTTTTCTAACCAAAATCAACGATATATTTATGTATTTCCCAACTAGCCGAGTTACTAAATTAAAAATTACACTTTACTCGCTCATTCCAAAATCTTCCACCAATATTTATTTTAGTATATCTATACCTATACCTTTCTAACAATTCCCATATCTTGACATCATAAACATTTTTAAACCCAAGTTCTAGTAATAAAAAGTTATATTTTTTTTTCAGTTTTATGTCTCTAGACATATTATATTAACACTTTTCAAACCCGGTTTCAACCACAGACTCACTTTTAAATCATGTTTAGTAGTTTCGCGCTACTCATAGCAATGTTTTTGGTTTTGCTTAACATGTTAAGTGTGAAGGTGGTAAGTAGGTGAAAGCTTAGCATGAATACATTTTATTAACATAAAGCTAGACTTAGGAAAGTTTAGCTTACTTAATATTAGGATAGGGGTTAAAGAGATTAATAGAGGGTCTTAAGCTTGTTCTTCACGTGAATTAAGCTTATTCAACTTTCAAGAAGAGATCCTCAACACCATGTCGGTCTTAAAACATAATGAGACATGTATTAGTAAGATGTTTGTCGTGTTTATATATAAACCAGAGAGGGGGCGGGGGGAGTAGTCTTTCATGTTACCTGAAGAGAGATTATAAATCACCTAAATTAATTTAGTTTCATTTAGGTGTTTCACTAGCAAGGTGTTGAAGAGACGATTCTCACTTACACTTGACGTATACTATTACATACTCGTATGTGTATGTGTGTGTATAGTTCGTTACCCATAATTAAATATTATGAGACACTTATTTGAGTACAAATATAATCTTCCAACGAAATGTTGTTTTAATCTCTTAAACAAATATGCATAATATAAAGGTATGTTATTGTCACATGCAATATTATTATTTTTATTACCAACGCCCGTATCCGTCGGATAAAATTTGAGAGTCCGAATAATATCTAAAATTATAGTTAGGTGCAATGTATCGTGCACGTGAGGGATTGTGCTAGACTCGTTACGATTAACCTTATTAAAACTTAATCTAAAGAGAATTAGCGTTAATAATTCAACTTTAATATTTGTACGGGTATGACCGATTTAGTGGAGTGTTACAATAGGTGTTGCTTTGTGCAAACCACAAGCCCAATATGTGTAACCAATTATTATTTCAGGAATTTATATCCCAGGTATTATAATTTATTCGCTTATGCGTTTAATCTTTTAAATTCGTTTAAAGTTTAGTTTTGTTATTTCACTATATAATGTCTTGCTTTTTACTAATAAATATAAAGATATAAAGAAAGATAATCAAGCTTTGTTTTCTCTTTCTTGTTTTTAGAGTCTAACCCACTCTATGGGTATAATGGGAGATTGACTATCCCAAATCGGGTCTCTATCAGAGTTAAAACCCGATTGAATTGGATTCGAATTTAATGCATGTGACCTTCATTTCAAATCTTCACTTTTCCTTCGGTATAGTTAAGCTAAAGCTAGAACTTTTTTTTATTAAAATAGTTCTCTTTCCTATTTTAAAATACAAGAGAATTATTATTATTATTATTATTATTATTATTATTATTATTATTATTATTATGTGAACATAAGAGCGTATTGTTACCGTGTCATGCTTAGATGTCTTTCTTCTCGAGTCATGTTTCTATATTTATTGATATGAATGATTTTTCATTTAATGGATTATCCGACTCTTTGTAATTGTCAGGTTCATCCAACTTTTAGGATTGGTGGTAGTTAAAGTAGTTTGGGTGTTGGTGTTGTTGCGGGCGTTTCAATGAAGTATATGATCCGGTTGTATGACTTGAAGCGAATTGAAATTTTCTTAACTTATACTCCTACAAAAGATTCAAAGTATATCAGCTAGATGTCAGGTATGCATTTTCACATGAACAAGTTCGATAAGAAGTGTATGTTAGTTAACCTCAAAGGTTTGAAGATCAGGAGTTTCCTGAGCGTGTCTACAAGCTACACAAAGTCATCTATGGACTTCGTCAAGCCCCGAAATGAGACCTTATCCACACCCTTGCTGAAATATGGTTTCACAAAAGATCATATTGACTGCACATGATTCTACAAAGAGAGAGAGAGAGAGAGAGAGAGAGAAAGAGATGGAGATTTGCTTTTGGTTCAAGTATACGTTGATGATATCATACTTGGTTCCACATATGATGTTCTATGTAAAGAATTTTGAGACGTACGGTACGTGTAAATGAAAAAAGAACACAAAATGATATGATATAATGATAATCAAATTATTTATTAAGTGTAATCGAATGATTGTTATTATACATGCATATGTGCATTCGTGTAAGCTCGATCCACCAAGGTGTTCACCCTTGGAACCCTTGGTGGCCTGTCATGCACTCATAGAAAACACATCATCTAATGAGCTCATGCATATGAATACTATTTAATAAATAAAAGTTTTTGTTTGTCACGTGTTTCTCACTCATGAATCGGATCCCTTACCCGACCCTATTTGAAGTACCGTCTCATCAACCTCCATCGTGAAACCCTAAACCATTTTTCCCCTTTCTTTCCTAATGTTTCATAATCCTCCATCCGTTGCCACCGCAGTTTAACATCTTCAACATCTCGAAAGAACTACCGGAATCTTCCATTCCGAACACACAAATTTATTATTATTATTCATCATTTAGTCCCTACACGCAGCCAAATTAAGCAACTGACTGAAATTCGAAGCAATTGTGCGAATTTTATAGCATCCGATGAGGACCATCTGCTCAAAGAATGTGCCTTACAACTTAGGGCGAGTCACCTCACATGCATTTTACATTATATTTTAATCGTAATATTTACCTTTTGTTTGCATTTTTGTTCTTTTAGGGATGATTTACTCAGATTATTGAAGAACACTTGGATGTCATTTGTCCATCTGACTTTTGTGGAGAATCTAAAAGGAAAGCTTTTCTACTCTGGAGGTTGAAAAGGCCAAACTTTCTGATGAAGGTGAGAAAATATATTAAAGATGCATTGAATGTTGTTATGACTTTATAATGTGTGTGCATAATGAATTTTGGATTGTAGATTCATTAAATAGCAAATCTGAATAACAAAAGTCTTCCTTAGAATCACCATGAGAATTTTGGCTTTACTTTAGATTAATATTGCTAGTGTGATTGATTCTTATGGTGGCTAGAAATGTAATTTCCTTTGTGTCATTGCATTTGATTCGTATGTAGGTAATCACCAACATTGTTTTATGTAATTAAATTTGGTTCCTCTATATTGTGCAAAATGAATTATCGGGTGCGAGCTGCTTAACTGTAGGTTGTTTTTATTTATTCTATATAATAATACATTTTTGGTTTCTCTGTAGTTAAAGGTATATCAATTGATAACGCTATGGGTAAATCTTATGTACTGATTTTTGTTTAATCTTTGGGTTTGATCTGTTATAGTTATATAAGAAGAACTTAGGAACCTATATAGTTATATATTTGGGTTTCATCTGTTAGATATTTATAACTGTTTATTTGTGTTGCAGGGACAGTATATTATGTGGGTGAAGTTAAGTAAGTGTTCTCAAGTGTTCAAGTTTTTTTTATAAATAAATTACGGGGTGTTTAGATGTGCATTTGAATTAATTATTTCACATGTTGTAGATATATCCACTGATGAATAAACCTAAGTTGTTTTAAGTGTTTGGGATGTACACATGCAACAATTGCTGCCCATATTGCAAACTTAAAGGTACATATTTGAAATCTTCTACTATGTATAAACAAAGGATCAGATTATTGAACAAATTCAATACCATTAGGCACCCAATTTACAAAATTAGTGGTTCGATTTTCAACATTAATTGCTTTACAAGTGATTGAAAATTATCATACTAAAACTGCTATGTGCATCTCTTTATTGGTCATAGACCACAGTTAGGCACAAAAATTATATCTTTTTCCTCATTGTATGATTGGTGCACACATTCCTTATTAACAAACTGCAAATATGAATGTATGTACCAGCTAGCTCTAGCTTTTTGCTTCTTAGGTGAGATTGTATTAAGTCTGCACACTTTTTGTATAGCACCAAATGTGTAGTTTTTAACGCATTGCATCTTATTCTTTATGTAGAAAACATATTCGATTGCTATACTAATGAGATCAAATCTTATTATTTAAATACCAATCTACACATATTACACCAAGCCCTTGTGGTAGCTGTATTAAGAAAACATACTATAGGTCTAGACTTGGTTTCAATTTCGCTACCTTGCTCGATTTCGACTCAGTTTATCGGGCTATACCAAATGCACGTCCACTTTGAATCAGAATGTGTAGTTACTTAAATTTTAAAGCTATAATTTGTACTACAAAAAGTGGATATCATTTCATAAATATTTTTATAATTCTATGTGTCAAATTATATTAAAAAAGCATATGGTCTGTGCTGACTGAAAAAGAATAAAAACAAAAAGAAGAAAGACATCTAATTTGTAGATGCCTAATTGCTGTTGTTTTTCGTAAAACTTAAATTGTTTTTTCCCCTTAAAAGATCAATCAAGATGATGTTCAACTTAAAATCTCCTCCAACAAGAGTTTGAACAGTTCCAGGTAAGGGGACTCAATGCTTTAGAAAACACGGTCAACAACATTATCCCAATTTTTGTTTTATTGTAGATGATGATTTATTGATTCTTGTGTTCAGCTTGTAGGTTAATTGTTATTGTAAATTACATATATTACATTGTTATTAAACTAAGACTATAATTAGGATTTCAAAATACAACTCAATTCAACCTACTGTATAATCATAATCAGGATTTACAAAACATATCATATAATCTTTTGACGTTATTATATGTTTGTACCTTTTATATTTAATAACCAAATTTATTTATCATGACATTTTATTATTGATATTTTGAATGGTTTATTAACTTATAAAATTAAATTTGTTAAACCTGTGTTGTACCCAGGTATCTAACCTAGTACTTAATATATAGACAATCCCCCATACGCATACACAATCACGTGTATGAAGTCATTTTATATATTTTTAAGGGATAAGCCACTAATGTTGAGCGTTGGAGGGTGGTCCAGAGACCCGAGTCTTTGGTCCCCTTCTAAGGAGTTCTTTCGCGTTGTAGGTACGAGTTGAAAGTTGGAGGGTGACCCCTGAAAGCGTCTATACCATCTCCAGACCATACTCTTGTTGTTATACCCGTTATAGAAACAATTTTCATCCACAATGATCTATAATACATCTTTAACGAATGTAGGCCTGTAAATATAATCACTTAAAGTAAGCATATTCTACAACTAATTAATAATAACAACGTCAAAATAAACTCACTAAACATCTGGAAAAAGCTTGACTATCATGATTTTGATTTTGTATCAAGTTTGGGTTTCAAGGCTAACTTCACCGAATCCTTAATACAAGTTAGACTTATAACCCAAAATTATGACAAAATCGTAACCTGAAACCGCAAACGTGCTACTTTTAAAACTTAATAGGTGTTGCTTTGCCAAAACCACAAGGCCTATATGTGTAACCAATTATTATTTCAAAAATTTATATCCCAGGTATTATAATTTATTCGCTTATGTGTTTAATCTTATACGATTCAGTTATTTAAGTTATTCGTTGTGCGGCTGTAAGGGATAAACATCACTAGCAATGCTAAGTGATGGCAGATCCAACAACTTCTTTCAAAGATTAATTTTATACATAAGTGACCATACATTACAAGAATAAATGTATGTGTGGTAGAATTAAACACGTAGTTGAAAAACATGTAATCTAAGAATAAACCAAAGATCTACGGCTATTATGAAGGTTCTTTTGATGTTACAAAAGTGCACCTAACATCTATGATAACGACTAGTATTTATAGAGCTTCTTTACTTTGTTATTAGAAATATCTGATAATCTGTAGTGTTGATTTGAGAATATTACCTATGTGGGCTATTATTGCATCGTTATCTATGGCCTATAAATATCTTTTAATTAAGTTATGACACCAACAAAGTAATGTGAGCTAACGGTTATGTGTATGTGGTTGGCCAATTGCCACTTGCTCATCTATGGACTATAAGTGAAATAGTAACAACCTAAGAACATGAAATAAGCTTGCAAGAATATTCCTCACAACAAGAAGCAGTTTGTTGTGCTGTCGCAAAATGATCATCGAGCCTGAATTTACACAAGAAAAAAGTATGTAAAAATTGATGGAAAATTTGATGTGACTATAATAAAGCATATTTTAGCATTCACATTCTCTCTACCATCCCTTCTTCTGCTTCAAAATTTTAAAAACTTCTAAAGATTCAATGTCTCCACCATTTCACTACACCGACCATAAATTATTTCTTTACAAAAAAAAAAAAAAAGCCTACTATATTAACCTTTTATATTTGAAAAATTACTATTAATCCTTCATCAAATTATGTGCGTGCATAAAAACGAGAAAAGTAAAAAGTAAGTGTATGTGAGTAAGATAAATATAAAAATAGGGAATGAAATGTGGTGTTTAAATAAGAGATAAGTTTTTAATTTTTTTTTATTATTTTTTTACCAAATTTTATGATAGAATATGACGAAAGAGATATGAATACTTTTAAGAGGTTTCGAGTGGATATATATATATATATATATATATATAGGGGATGGTTCATGTGAGAAGTCAAGTTACAGTGAAAAGTGCGAGAAATCAATCTGAACCATTGATATATGTAATCAATGAATTAGAAATGTTATGGCAAACTTTTAATTATGAAGATATTAATGTAACAAGATTTTAATTGAGAAGGGTAGTTTGGTATTTGCCTTGTTGACTTTACAATGAAACTTAAGTCATTAATAACATTTATTTGTGATTATTACTAACTAATTAAAAATTACCTATAAATTTTTTTAGTTAATTTTTAATTGATGTTATAAATCAACCTAATGTTAAACAAATATAATTTTAATCAAATGCTATAATATCTTCAATCATATTTTTTTTAAATTTGTTAAATATTATATATTGAATACATATATTTATGTATTACATATACAAAATAGAGTAGGTGAAATCATTAAAGCGTATGTGAAAATTTTACAATTGTAGGCTATTAACATGATTTGTTATTTATAATATGTAGTTTAATGTGAAAATAAAAAAATAATTTATTTTGTACCGTATAGGGTTTATATATGCACTGTGTGGGTGGTATCATGAATGTGTAGGTGAAAATTTTACAAGTGTATGTTAATATTATTATCCATTATTTATTATATGTAGTTTAATGTAATAAAAATGTTTATTTTTTACTGTGTAGGTTCATATATGTATTGTTTATGTGGTATTTTGAATTGTATATATCTAATTTATATCGTGTGTAGGTTCGCATATGTACTGTGTATTTAGTACTTCGAATTGTGTATGTATAATTTTTTTGTGTGTAGTTTCATTATTGTGTGTAGGTTCATATATGTACTGTGCAGGTAGATGTATGTATCATTTTATCATTTGTGTAATATGTTGGTTCGTATATGTACTATAGGTGGTATTTCGTATTGTGTATGTGCGATTTTATTCATGTGTACATTATTGTATAAATTTACGGTGCTATTAAATTTTAACAACCATTATTTGGATATAGGTATGCAATTCAAATTATAAGAATAAAAATTTAATATGGATAAATCGAAAAAATGAATTTGATTAAAAAAAAAATTCAATATAGGTTGATTTTTCTATATATTAAAAAATATGAAAACAAAATAATTGTAACTTCTCCATACATTATGACCTAACAAATATGAAAAATTAAATCTTTGACTATAATACCCTTTTTCATTAAATAAATGATAAAATGAAAGAAAAAATGTGGTTGATTGGATTAATTTCTCGCACTTCTCGTAATAAAAATACTTCTTAAATGAACCCAATCCTATATATATATATATATATATATATATATATATATATATTCTATACACATAATTGTATAACTCCAAACTTAGGTTTACCCCCTTAGTTTTATAGTCCAAATTTATAGAAAGGATAAGACATTTAACTACATTATTAATATAAATTAAATATTATGAAATGCCTTTACTAGCAATTTCTATATACCCTTAGAATGTTTTACATTTTTCTATGTGAAATGGGTGTTGGAATTATGGATCGGTTCGAATAAGTCAATACGGTCAACCGGGTTATGACCCGTGAGAGTTACACCGTAAGGCGACGAACAATAAACCTATTTAAGTTAGTTAACCGGGATAGACGCTTTTTAACGAGATAAAATTACATTGAGCAGGCTTTGTAGTAAGAGATGGACTTATTGGCCTATTGGGTTTATAACTAATAAGATTAGTTAAACCTAATTAAAGGTTATATAAATATATGATATTTTATAACCTTAACCTAATCCTAATACAAGTCCATCTCTTTCCTCCTCCACCCTACCCGCTGGTCAACTCCACCACCGTCGCTGCTTCATTGCCGGCTGCTGCCTAGCCACCACCGCCTATCCAGCCACCGCCGCCAGGCACCTGACCGCCGCCGGACGCCGCCCAGCCGACGCTGCTAGGCCGCCACTGCCTCCAGCTTAAGCCGCACACCACCATCGCTGCCGGGTTACCGTCGTGACCTTCACTGTTGGTCGTTGGTCTCGTTGTGTCACCTAGCTCAGTTCGTTAGCCTTCGATGTCTCAATCGGTTATTTATTAACCGAGGAAAACTTAAATATATTGTTAGTTTATAATTATATATTTATTGTTTGACTCGTACTCGTATTATTTAGTAACCGGATCCTGTCGGGTTTAGTTTTGGTGCTGATTAATCGTTTACTTTCCGCTGCGTATATATTAATTGATACGATTAATTAATTATTTGTCACATATTATTGAACCGGTTTTAATAAATAAAATTTTGACTGATCACCACTGAAACCCAACAGAGGTATCAGAGCCTTGGTTACAACATACGAGTCGAATCCAGTAATTTTACCGGTTCTACATCATAAACTTCAAGGTAGTTGACATTTTTGATCTAGATAAATATTAGGGAAATTTTAGTTTGGTCAAAATTTTATTTATTTTATTTGACCAAAATTATTGCCCGACTTTATTTTTGTTGAATATGTAAATCTGGCCTGACCTTGTTTGTTTGGTTGAATGATTTTATTTTGGCCATATGGATGGTCCAAAAGTTGTATTTAGTTTTCGGTTTGATTTTATGGTTTTTGGCCACCTTGATGGTTCAAAATTGTAATAGATAGGGTTTAGTTTTTTATTACTTGTATTATTATAATTTTGTAATGAAGAAGACCCGAAGGAAAACCGAGGACGAGCTCATAGAGTTCTTGAAGTCAGTGGGAGTTATCAAAGATGACAGGATGCACCAAATGTCCATCCTTATGGTTGTTTTGTGTTGTGACCCCTTGACCCGATTGACCTTGCTAATAGGCTCTAGCAAGGCCAATCAATAATCGTGGCCATTTAAGATTTACATATTCTTATTTGCTATTGTGGTTGCTTGCTTAATTATAATAGGTTATAATACCACCAACCTAATACCAAATATTTTAAAATAAATTAGCCAATCATGTTTTGCAAAATAAAACTGAATTTAATTTTTCATAACTAATAACTTAATAGGTAAAACTATTAACTTAAAATTGGTTGGTATTATCGCGACAAACTTAGTTTTAATAGGTTATATAAAACTAAGTGTCTTGAGAGATGAAATGGTTGTCCCGATCAATAAAGTAAAACTGGACTTTTACTCTATATGGTAATATTTAAATTAATCCCAATTTAAATCAATAGTCTATGTCATCCTACTATAAGTCACACTTGAGACATACTGCGAAACTTCAAGTGTTTGGAGCTACAACACCGCACTTGATTTCTAGCCTATCCCTTCAAGGTGAAAGGGTTTCGTTGACACATCTGGCCCTTTCACAAGTAACTATACTAGGGTAACTATTACTTTACTCTCCTGTTACGTGCTACAGCTGTCTGGAGACTAAAGTGGGCATAGATGAGGCTAAACGTATCTACTTAGGCAAGTGTTGACTTAATAGGCCTCATAAACGAGAGTTGTGCTCTATTCACAATTGGCAATCGTTGTCTGTTTGCCTAACCACTTACTAATGTTGTGTGCTATAGCTGCCATTAGTAACTGGAAGCCAGA
Organism: Bidens hawaiensis; assembly: GCF_021521415.1. Lineage (NCBI taxonomy): Eukaryota > Viridiplantae > Streptophyta > Magnoliopsida > Asterales > Asteraceae > Bidens > Bidens hawaiensis. Next base: position 81,475 of record NW_027495028.1, read on the forward strand.
TTCTCAAGTTCCTATTAACTAATGTTATTGGGTCATTAATAATAGGATTAAAACATCGAAAATACTAATTAAAATTTACTTTTGCTTATTTAAACAGATGTCAATTGATAAATAACTTCTCATTCACCCTCAAGGCTATCCCTGAGAAAGAAAAGTTGAATGACACCAACTTCCTTGAGTGGCATCGCAAATTGGGACTTGTTCTCAAGATGGAAAATAAGCACTATGATCTCAATGAACCAGTTCCAACCTGTCAGGATCGTGAGTTGGGTGAAAACCTTAGAAAAGGTTGACAAGAACACACCAACTTTGTAACCCAAAGGCCTATTGAATATCTCGGCGGAATAAGGATATCCAACAAGTGGGAACGAAGGAGTGAAAATAACAAACACGAAACGACAATAGATAGTCAATAATAGCACATTCAAAGACAAAGATTTACTATATTAAATATATCATTTAATACAATAGTGAAAGGAATGTCTAGGGTTTCGTGCGTGACGGCAGCGGCGGCTGTACGAGGAAACAAAATGGAATATTCTTTTAGAATGATTCTCGTATTCCGTGTGTCATTATCCATCCCCTAAATGGAAACCTAGGACCCTATTTATAGACCCTGACATTCCTTCTAGAAGTTTCTAATCATTACATAATGAAAGACAAAATAATACAAGTGTTGAGTTCTTGAGCAAGATAACAATCTTGCTCGAGCAGACTCACTACGCTAGGTATGCTCGATGATTTTCCTCGAGCATACTTTACTTAGAATATCTTCAGTGAAGATATTCTCCTCTAGCAAGCTTCATTCCTCTTGACTAATCCATGCTTTGCTCGAACTAGTCCATCGAGCAAGCTCATTCTTCTTGATGTCTTTAGTCTTGTCCTTAGACTTATTTAGCAATCTTTAGCATGCTCGGATGTAAATCTTGCTAGGGGAACTAAACTGTGCTCGAAGTCCTTGCTTTGATCACGTGACATCTTCTTATTGCATCCATGCTTGTCCCCATGTGCTTCGATCATCCTGTGCTCGTAACACTTGGTTAAAACTTGTTTAATCAAGCTGTTTGCTCGATTGGCAATCCATGCTCGATAGAAGAATACTCTTGCTCGTTGAAGTGTAGCTTGCTCGAAGCCTTAACACTTAGAAGAATCAACCATTTGAGGTTCTGAAGACCTTGCTCGAAGTAGTAAAACCATGCTCGATTGTCTAAGCTTGCTCGAAGTCCATACTTAGCCGTTTTCTGAGGAGGTTGAGAAGATTCCAATCTTCCTTATCAAAAATCCGACCTAACAATCTCCCCCTAGATTGGAACAAGCTCAGATACACCAAAACATACCTGCATAGAGTTACACATGTATCAGACATCAAAGATATATCATTCAAGAACGTGTCATTTCATTACATAAATAAGAATTCTATCTCTTGGGCATTACACATTAAAATTTTTACATCAAATACAAAATAAAAACAAAATTACAAAGATAAACAGAAATAAAATTAATCATCATCAAGTTCCATTCTGCTATCTCCTCCTCCTGCTCCTTGTGTCAGATTTTTCTTTCATTTGTTTGACAAGGGCTGTTTTTTGTTTAATCATATCAAGCTCCACAGCGTCAGAGGAGTCAATTGGAAATTCGACATCAATCAAGTCTTGGAGATCTTGAGGATGCATAAATTGAAGATCCCCATCATGACGGATTACAGCTATGGTTATCCCCAATACATTTCTTAAGGAGATAGAGTCATTATGCTGGTTGTAGCTGATGTAGGTGATTCTTCCATTGTGTTGCACAACCGAATTTGGTTCTCTCACCTCTTCCCTCATAGCCAAGCACTCCTTTAACGTCTTTCTCTTTCCATGTGAGCTGCTTGCTTGGGATTTTCTTTTCTTATTCTCAAACAGAGAGAGTTCCAGAGTATGTACTTCATTGATTCTTTTATTTCTTTTGTCTCTCTCTGCTTGACTCCTTATCTCTCTCCTTCTTTGGTTTAGAAATGGGAAGCCCTTTTCTGCTTGTTCTTTAATAAATTTGGAGAGATTGTTTCTTTGTTGCCCGGCCAATTGTCTTCTATCTTGATTATCATAAAGGTTCATTTCGGCCATTTTCTTCAGCTGCTCTATTGTGAATTTTCTCAAGTCATCTCTAAAAGTGATCAGAGTTTCTTCATTGTCTTCAGTAATAATCCTCAAGGTCTTTGATCTTTATCATAGAAGAGATGTGTGGGCAGATTTAAATTTCTTGGTTGCTCAGGCCTCACAATCTCAGACCTTGGGGTTCGGCTCGAGCTTCCTTGAGTGTTTGTCTTTATCTGATGTAGCCCAGCCTTTTCATACCATTGTCTGATTGTCTCATCTATTTGTACTATTAAACTTGACATTTTTGCCCCTCTTTTATGAAGAGCACTCATCATTTCAGCTCTGACTTCTTCTTCTGCTCTCTGCTTAGCTTCTTGCAGTCTTCTTTGGGTTTCCAGATACAATTTCTGCTCTCTATTATATATATCAATCAATTTCTCATGAGGCATGTTTTGAAATTGTTCTTCGGTCATCCCTTTCTCCATCACTATCTTTTTCAATGTCTGTATCCTTTGAGGATCTTCATACCATCTTTTGACTTCCTCTTCTTTCTTCCTTGTTTCCTCTCTCTCCTTCTCCATTCTCATTCTTAACTCTTGTTCTCTCATATATTCTTCCTGGCTCTTCTTATCTTTGTGAGAATCTGTTACCAATTGAATTTTCTTTTTCCTTTCATCAAAAGAAAGACTTATCAAGGACTCATAGCTGTAGCCATATAATTAAAGAAACTTTATGTCTTTATGTTTGGCCTTTAGTGTTTCATATTCTGTTTCATCACTGGCTTTCTTTTCAATTCTCCTTTTGCTACTATCAAACTCTTTTAACACTTTTTCTCCCTCTTCCTTCTTCTTAGTTTCCTTTTTCACATAATCTGAGATATCTTCCACAAAAGCATGTTTGTAAATTTTGTCAATTGTGTCAAAGGATTGCAAGTTTAGGAATGCAGACTTATGACCAACCTTAATTAAAAATTCTCTTTTTTATTTCCTCCCTTCAGCTTCTCTGGCTATGTCTTCTTTGGATAGTCTTTGAAGATACTTCCGAGTCATAGTCAAGGCTTATTAAGTAATCTCTGTCTTCATTTCTTTCTCAACATCTTTCATCTCTCCTTCACTTTCATCATCTATATCAATTGTTTCTTCAAGGTTATGGAGTTCCCCATTCATTGGCTCTTCCACCTTCATCGATTTAGCCCTTTTCCTTTCTGCAAGCTTATCCAATCTTCTCTTGTACACCATCACCTTCACTGATTTTTGCCTTTTAGACTTAGGTGTTTCAATCTTAGCCTTTTCTTTTATTTTCAGTGATTCTTTTGCTTCAGGTTCTGGTTCAGACTGTTCAGAGGATTTAGAAGATTCGGATGATTGAGATGGGATAGGTGAGGTAGGTTGTGTTACTTGAATTTCTAGTTCTTTGTCAACCATTTCCTCAACTACAAGTTCACTAGTCTTGGGTTCTTCATTCTCTTCAGTTACTTCATGAATAATAGGTTCATTTACTTCAACAGGCTCTTCAACTCTCGGTTCTTTTTCTTTGCTTATGTTGATAAAGTCGTTTAGTGCCTTTCTTGCAGCCATTACTATCTCAGGATGATGTCTTTCTAGCTTGTTTAGAATGTTTATCAGATCCTTCATAATGACCAGTTTTACCATTGTACTTGTAGAGACTTCAATAGTTTCATCTTCTTCACGAATAACTGGACCCAGACCAAATTCTTGTTCTTTATCAGTTTCATTTTCTGTATTTGTAGGTTCAGGTTCAGTTTCAGTTTCGGTCATCATTGGTTCAGATATGATTGGCTGAGATTGTGTGGGCTCTTGTTCAATTTTCTCAGTCCCAGTCACCACTGGCTCACTTTGTGCATGCTCAGTTAGTTCAGGCTCAGTTTGTGTTGGTTCTTCAGGCTCAGTTACCCACAAGCTCTTCAGTTTGTGTATGCTCTTGTTCATCAACATTTAGTTTTGCTTTTAGAGCTTCTACTGTGGCCTTGATTGCCACATCTGCTTCCTTTGTCAGTCTCTCATTCTCCTCATCCTTTTATTTCATTTTGATCAGTGTTTCGAGGACTTCTTGAGGAATTTCCTCCTCATTTTCTTGATTCAAGGACTCCAATTCTTCATTCATCATTCTTATAGCTGTTTTGACATATTCTACTTCAGCTATGTCTGGATCAACCACATTGTCTTTTAATAGTATGTCATCACCGGATTGAACTTTGTGTTGGGACTTGGGGTATAAATCATCATCTGTATAAGCAATCCCTTTCCCTTTTTGTTTCCTTTTCAACTTGTCTTCTTCAGTTTCATCTTCACTGTCATTCTCCCCCTCATCATCAGAATCTCCATCTTCATATGTTTGCTTGATTTATCATGTTTAATGCATCTGATGGTCCAACATCCACAACCTCTTCATCAGAGCTGGCATATCTCTCCAATCACCTTTAATCCTTCTGCACATTCATTTTTCTCCCCATGTTTTGGTGCATCTGAGGTCTCCTCAACCTCAGAAAGCCCCTCTAGGGTTCGAATTTTCAATAAAGCCTCATTTAGTGCAGCCTCTAACGCCTTGTTCCTTGATTCCAACACTGCATTCTTTTCTTTTAGCATAGTATTCTCAAGCTCCAAGTCCATGTTTTCATTGATTAGATCATAGATGTTCGGGCTGGATGGTGGAGTCTCTTGAGATGGTTCTGGAGCAGGCTCAGAGAAGGGTTCTGATTCAGCAGCTTCTGGAGATCGTACTTTATATTGCTCAGGTTCTTTGGGAAGTGATCGTGTTGGCTAGGTAGTGGTAGTGTCATGTGTTTCTTGTAATGGGGAGGATGGTGAGGTTTGAAGAGGTATATCTTGAGCGGGTTAAGTTTGTTGGGAAACTGGCGGTGATGGGATATGTGTGTCATGGATTGGTTCAGAGTCAGAGACGGCTGGTTCAGTGGTAGCAGGTGACGCAGACATGTTGTCATTTGCATCGTTGACTTCAGCAGAGTTTGTTTCATCATGATGTTCTTTAGGAGGTGGTGAATCAGGTGGAGTAATCTTCTGTACAGAGTCAGCAACAGTTGATATAACATTTGCTATAGACACATCATCATCCATATGCACGGTAGCTCTATTGCTCGGACCCTCAACTAGTGCATTAGTTTCCTCATTTATCTCCAATTCTGCATCATCTCCTTCATGAGTGGATTGTTCAATCATAGGCACATTACCGACAACATCTTGAGTGCCATCATTGTTACCAACAACCATGGCATCATCACCATTTGGACCATTTCCTCCTTCATCGTTCTGATCACCACCATCATCTGCACCATCATCATCAACATCATCATCTTCTTCATTATCACTGTTACCAGGGGTTTCAGGCACATTAATAGCACCCAGTGCCGGAACAAGCAACCATGGGAGAGTATCCTAATCATCATTATCTTTAAACTTGCTCTTTGCGTCTTTCATTCCTTGTAGATATTGGGATCTTGTAATCTCAAAATCTGCAGGAACCTCGGATACATAAGGAACCACTTATTTACTTCCTTTTCTGCATTTGACACCAACCCTTGGAAGATAAGTCTTGATATATTGAAGGGCTGTTGGTATAATATGGCTACTGTGAGAGTCCCGAGCTCTTTGCTCAATAATCTCCAAGTCCCTCTCCTTGGAGATAAGGACTGGATGACGTGATGGATCAGGAAACGGTAGATCAGTGGAAAATTTCCCTTCTGGAACTGTCCCTCATTTACACCTCCTTGGTAGCCCATAGTTTCTTGAAAGACTCTTAACAATCTTGGGACCGAGTATGATGGCTGAGCATCATAACTATCATTTAAGTCCAATGCAGCCCTTATTGATGCCTCTGTAATCTCAATGTCATGATTTAGGACCGCTGCCTCAATCCTTTTCCCGTTAATATCATTCACATACGTAGCTGAGCCCCAAAAATCCGTGATATGGTTCCTGTAAATTGTGGGGCTTTCGGTAAAAGCTACTCGTAAGTTGGAGTTTCTTAGAAAAATGATCATGTGTTCCAACTCTGTGTTCTCATCATCAAGCTCTAATTGAGCGCACATATTGTGCTTCTTCTCGAATTTTAAGGCCATCAGTTCTGCAAAACTAGGAAATATGTCAGTACACAAAGTTCCAGAACTAATATTCAAGGATAGATAGATGATAATTACTTCTTCAATAACATGTTCCGTAGTAATATGCGTACCTGCAAAAACAAGTAAACAATTAGTCCGTAAATCACTTAGAAACCCTGATTTCGAAATCGGTTTGACGATTATCGAAAAATGATGTCTTACCGAAGTCGAAACAGAGCTAATGACTATATTCGAAGTATAATCGAGCACGTAAAAGAGTAAGCGAGCAAGAAGGGAAAAGCACGAGTAAGAGGGGTTTGCGTCTAGGTTTAAGAGAAAGAAGAAGAAATGTGTGAAAAAGTTTCTAAGTCCTCCTTTTATACCTAACGTTTTGGGTGGTACAGTACCTCCTTTTGTCGTCTAGTGCACGACAGTTGTCATTTAATTCAAATGTAATGTACCTCCCTTGCTCGAGTATACAACCAAAACAATAGCTGGCTCCCCCTGTACTCGAGTACATAGTACGATCCTTGCTCGACGTACTTGGAATATGATGTTCTTGAGCACTAGTATACTCGAGACAGTGTGCTCGAATAGACTCGTGCTCGATGCCTTAGCAAAATGTTTAATTGATCATAAGATTACTTGCTCGAGTATTGAGTCATACTCGAGGGGTAGTGTGCTCGAAAGTACTTGTCAAATTTTACTCAAAATATATATGCATGAGACACACCTGTAATCTAACCCTACTCTACTATGCATCATGCTCGAGACACTGAGATTTATCATGACTATAACATATGCTCGAGAGACACTCTTAGTATTGTTGTAACGCTTGCTCGACCCATTTAGAATACTACAAATCAAAGTGCTCGATGTACCCTTATGCTCGAAAGCCTTAGCATATTAAATCCTTCCTATGCCTGTACTCGAATGCACAACCTAAGGGTCTAGTACACAAGTTTGCTCGAACTACTTAAAAAATTGATCCATTAAGTTCTCAAGCTCGAACTCTCATACCGAAGCACGTAGTTCACTTCTATGCTCGAATCACTTAAAAGTTTTCCTATTAGTCATTTCTTTGTGCTCGAAGACTTAGGTCTGACAATTCATCATGCAATCATGCTCGAAACACATAACATCAATTTTCACATCATAGCAGGTGCTCAAAAGTAAGATGCATGCTCGAATTTCTTAACAGCAATTTTTCATATCATCAATATGCTCAAAAGTAACATTTATGCTCGAACCACATAGATGAATCATACAAGTCACGTAGTATACTCGAAACAATGTAGCACGAGCAAGCACAGTTTCTTTGCTCGAAACACTTAATTGATTTTTCAATGCAGTTTGGAAATCACAATTCTTATGCCACAAATTTCGGACATGATCACTCATGTTCTCTGCTCAAATTGCAATTTTTCATAAAGGATAATCATTTCAGAAAAATGAGCTGGATTAAGCAATTTGTTTAAGGTGAAATAAGAGATCAAATTCCAGTGGAATATTCTATTGAAAACAATTTCATAGAAATATCTCAACATGGGATCAGACTATTTAAGGCAAGATCACACCACTTCATGGTCAGTGTTATTATGACTTGAGTCAGGTTGACACAGGTACACTTAGCATAATGGTCATTTCTTTCTGTGATACATTTAGAGTTCAATTAGAGCATAAGTTAGGAATGGTTATCTCTATATTTTCAGGTTGCTTCTAATCTCTTCTCAAAGCTTATTTAGCTTTCTCCAAATCACCCCGAATTGACTTCGACCTCCTGATTCCTTGGTCAAAATTGCTTTTAGTATAGTGAGCAGTGTATTTATATATATATATATATATATAATTGTTTAGATAACAGACTATAAGGTTGAACGTTGGACTTACATGCCATCCGGACTTACATGCCTTACATTCAGGGTGTTTAGGACTTATTTGGATGCCCCACCCCTGTAGTTCCCTTAGTGACCCTTAAGTCATAATATCAGATAACTTATTTCTTTATACTATTTTTGATCCTTTTATATTTTTCAATAACTTTTTTTTTCCTCCCTTTTTTTTTGATAAATTGGCTATATATAAATAATTTATATATGCTCAAATACTTAGTAAATATTTTGTTAAACCAGAGACACCAACAAGCTTGTGTGTGATTGGATAATAACCTTTTTGCCTATCATTCGGAGAGATATGCTAGAGAGCATACCTTATCTTCCAATGAGCAGATTTAGATTTATATCACATATGACAACTACATACTGTGGAAAGCTACCATACATTGCCAATGACTAAACTCAAAGCCTTTTGAACTTATAATCCATGGGTTAGTTATCTTAAACAGTTTTTTATCACATCCCAAAGGTTGGATACTATTTCTGTCCAAAAACTTTTAACCTTCTTTAAAGTTTATAATTGGATAATCTTATCATATCTCTTATGAGATTACCAAAAACATTCTAGTTAAAATTATTTCACAATTTCAAAGATCATTTCTTTTGAAAAATTCATTTTAAGGATTGATTTTGAAACATTGATGTCACTCAAGCATATTTAACAAGCACACACTTTACCAATGTCAAACACATTCATTCAGATAGCATAGACCAAACAAATCTACATATAAGTCTGTCGAGCATGCTCAAAAATTCATCAAGCATACTCGAAAGACTACCGAGCAATTTCAACATCATTTCAGTGCTTGTGTTCGAAAGACTTAGCTCCATGCTTTAGCAGTAGACTTGTGCTTGGAATACTTAGAAAGTTTTCCAAAGTGCATGTCCATGCTCGGTCAGTAGTAATGTACATTTGTGCTCGAATTACTTTGAGAAATCTCAAGTATGGTTTGTTTATGCTCGAAGAACACTAAACACACCATTAAGCAAACAGTCATGCTCGAAGAACACTAAACACACCATCAATATGCTCAAAAGTAACATTTATGCTCGCAAAAAGTCTGAGCTATGACATATGTGCTCGAAAGACTTAGAATAGTCTTATAAGTACCTTTTCTTGTGCTCGAGGAGCAACAAGCACAATATCAAGCACAGATTCATGCTCGAAGTACTTAGAATCACAGAAATACATCATGCAAGCACAGATCAAAGTACCAAAAGCTGTAATTAACAGTTTTAACAAAATTTCCACACAAGGACAGTCACATACATGATTAATGCAATTAAAATAATCAGTTAAGCATAGCAAATCATCATGCAAACATTCAGAGTGAGTAACAAAGATAATCAATAAGAACCTCACTTAAGCACACATCCTAAATCAAATTTCATCAGCATTTATCATTCCTAGGCATTTTAACAGAAAATGAAACCTGGTTTTATCTAAAGGTTTGGTGAATAAATCAGCCAAATTATCAGATGTATCTACCATTTTCATTTCTATTAAACCTTTTTCCTGACAGTTCCTAATGAAATGATGTCTAATTTCAATGTGCTTAGTCTTAGAATGTTGGACTGGATTCTTAACAATGAACATAGCAGCAGTATTATCAATTAAAATAGGTGTACTTAAGAAATTCATACCATAATCCAGCAGTTGATTCTAAATTCATAGAACCTGTGCACAGCAGGCAGAAGCAGCAATGTACTCAGCTTCAGCAGTAGAGATTGACACTGTAGTTTGCTTCTTGCATTGCAAGACACCAGCCTGTTCCCTAGAAACTGGCATCCTCCAGAGGTTGGTTCTTACTCATGTTGCAACCATCATAGTCACTATTTGTGTAGGCCATCAAATCAAAGGAAGGGTTGTTTGGATACCAAATCCCTAAATCTGGCTTTCCTTTTAGATATCTGAAGATCCTCTTAACTACAAGCATATGTGAGACCTTGGGGTTAGCTTGGAATCTGGCACAGACACACATAGCAAACATAATATCTGGCCTAGATGCAGTCAGATACATTAGTGATCAATTTTGGCCCTATATTCATGCTGGTCCACCGGCTCCCCCTTCTCATCAGGTACCATTTTCTCATGTGTATCCATTGGTGTAGACACTGTCTTGAAGTCTTGGCACTTGAACTTGTTAAGAATCTCTTGTACATACTTTGATTGATTAATGAAAATTCCATCAGGTTTCTGTTGCACCTGAAGTCCAAGGAAGAAATTCATTTCCCACGTTGAGCTCATCTTGTACTTGGATTTCATCACTTGCTCAAATTCCTTGCACATTTGTTCATTTGTAGAGCCAAAGATAATGTCATTCACATACACTTGCAACAGCAGCAGATCCTTGTTCCATCTTTTGTAGAACAGGGTCTTTTCAATAGCTCATCTGTAAAAGCCATTTTCCAACAGATGGTTTGATAACTCATCATACCAGTCCCTTGGTGCTTGATGTAGTCCTCCATACAATGCTTTGCTGAGGTTGTAAACCTTGTTGGGATGAACTGGGTCTTCAAATCCTGAAGGTTGAGTGACATAAACTTCTTCATCAATCTTTCCATTTAAAAATGCAGACTTCATATCAAGTTGATAGACTTTAATATTCATTGATGCTGCATATGCAAGAAAGATCCTGATAGCCTCTAGTCTTGCAACTGGAGCAAAAACTTCTTCAAAGTCCACTCCTTTTTCTTGTAAGCATCCTAGAGCCACCAATCTTGCTTTGTTCTTGATCACTATGACTCTTTCATCTTTCTTGTTCCTGAACACCCATTTTATTCCAATAGCATACTTGCCTTTGGGTTTGTCAACCAAGTCCCATACATGTAAGTCTCTAAATTGGGCTAACTCTTCCTGCATAGCTTCTACCCAGCTGTTGTCTTTTAGAACTTGATTGATGTTCTTTGGTTCAACTTGGGATAAGAAGCAGGCATACAGACATATGTTTGCCTTTTCAGAAGAGCTCCTAGTCACTCTTTTATGTAAGTCTCCTATTATATTCTTTGTAGGGTGATTTCTTTCAGCGGAGGGAGTCTGTACAAATTGTTGTGCAGACACGTCTGTCTCAAGATTGGTCATATTTAACTCAGCAGGTTCACTTTCATTTCTTTCTTGACTTTCATTAGCTTCTTGAAATTGATTAACCTTAGATGATGATCCCTCATTTAACCCAATTTGTAGAGAGTCAAACAAAGATTGAAACCTTACTTCACATTGATTTATCCCCTCATGCTGAGCAGGTTGTTGACTTTGAATGGGTTCACTCTCTACTTCACTTGGACCTTCATTAGAGACTTCAACTGCAGCATCTTGTTCATTCATCTCAACTTCAGCTGCCCCTTGGTTGCTTCTCTCAAAATTAAATCCATTTGTTTCAGGAGCAACTGATGACCATAGTTTATCCAGATCAACTTGTTTTTGTTTTCCCTTCTCTTCAAAGCTGGTTCTATACATACTGTCATCCATATCTTCATTATAGATTTTGAAATACTTGATCATCTTCTCTAAGTCAAAAAGCCATTTGGGACCTTCAACATTGTTAAAATAGTTTTCATTGAAAATTATGTCTGATGACTCAATGACCACCATGTGCTCCTTCACATAGACTCTATAAGCCATTGAATGAGATAAGTAGCCCAGGAAGAAACATTCCAGAGATTTTGACCGGAATTTGTTTAGATAGTCCTTTGTATTCAACAGTGAGCACCTACATCCAAAAGGCTTTAAGAAGTTCACATAAGGCTTTCTTTTGAAGATAACCTCATATGGAGTCTTATTTTGAGCCTTGTTTAGTAGAACCCTGTTTTGCACATAACATGCAGTGTTGATTGCTTCTGCCCAGAAAGTAACTGGCAGATTTGCATTAGCAATCATGGTTTGTGCAGCTTCAATTAATGTTCTGTTTCTCCTTTCTGCAACACCATTTTGCTCAGGAGTTCTAGGTGCACTATATTGTTGAAATATCCCCTTAGAGGTGGAGAATTCATCCATCATTCCATTCTTGAATTCTGTCCCATTGTCACTTCTAATGACCTTTACCTTTCTTTCAAGTTGATTTTCCATTTTTAGCACATAGGTTCTGATCAAATATGGGGTTTCATCTTTGCTGCTATTAAAATATACCCAAGTAAATCTTGAGTAATCATTTGTGATCACTAGGCAGTATCTCTTCTTTCCAATACTTGGAACACTCACTGGACCAAACAGATCCATGTGAAGTAGTTCTAAGACCTCATCAATGATGTTTATCATTTTGCTCTTATGTGAGGATTTATGTTGTTTCCCTTTGAGGCAAGATATGCATTTTTCTTCAAGCTTGAATTCTCTTGTGGGAAGGCCAACAACATGTTCACCTTTCACTAGCTTGTTCATGTTCTTCAAGTTGACATGACACATCTTCCTATGCCACAGTTTGGTCTCATTTTCAGTGGTTTTGGAAACAAAGCATGAACCACATCTAGATGTAGCAGTGTTCATTTTTAGCTCTAGAGGATACCATTTCTTGGAGCCATCATCATGATCATCTCAGTTGGAATCACAAACTCAGGCTTCAGAATTAGGCAGTGTTCATCATTGAAGGCCACCTTGTACCCTTTGTCACAGACTTGAGAAATGCTGAGTAGATTGTATTGTAGTCCTTCAACATGCAACATATTCTCAAAGGATACCTTGCCATTGGTGAGTGTTTCTCTTCCAACAATCTTCCCTCCATTTTCATTACTCCCAAAAGAAATGGCCCTTCATATTTTCTTTCATAGTTGATGAGAGCACTCTTGTCACAGGTCATGTGCCTGGAACATCCACTGTCCATGTACCATAAGTCATTACTGTTCAAGGACTGTTCCTGCACATACATACAAAATAGAATTAGTTGGATTCTGAGTTACAAACTGCATAAGTTTGTAATTCAGTATCGGGTGAAGATTCATCAGGAGTTGGAACTGCAAGTGGGTCTTCATACACAACTTCACATTCTTCTTCTTAGTCTGATTCTGACCTAGCTTTCACAACTTGTGACATGATTAATTTTTCAGTTTGCTTAATCACATAGTCTTTCTTTTCAGTCAACTCCTTCTTAGTCTTCCATTGAAACCCTCTTGGTTCATAACCCTGCTTCATCAAAAATTTCTCACCCCCATTAAGAACATCATGCCTCATTTTTTCTTTTCCTTTGTCATTTGACCTTCTGTTCTTTGCAGGTTTGCTTGATACCTTTGCATCATCCTTGATCTTCAAGACTTGTTTCAGTATCTTTTCTAGCACTGATCTCTTCTCTTCATCATCTAAAACTGCCCTTTTCTTCATTCAAGTATCTTTGATGCATCTCCTTGTATCCTTTCATGTCAAAGCCACAGACCACATCAGGAACCACAAACTCTTCATCTTCAAACCAGCACGAATCAGTGTGATGACCGTAGGCATCACATTTCTTGCACCAGACCTTGGCATAACTCCCCATATCTTCAAGCAATTGCTTGTCTTTGATTCTGTCACTTGGTTTGGGGAAGTCAAAGCCTAGGGAAGTTTTAGGACACAAAGAGTTGCTGAAGTCCATTTTGATTGGTTTGTTCAGATCAGGCTCCAGATGAGATTTCTCTTTAACAAACACTACAGGCTTCAACTTGGATGGGGTTCTTGAACAGCTTCCATTTTCTTCTCCAACAAATCTTCTCATTGGTACATACTTCACATCTCCAATGTCAAATAGTTCATGGTTTGAGAAGACTGGATAGATTGGAGGATGTAACTGATCATAAGAAGATTTCATTGCCTCTTTATTTCTTCTCTTGATTTCTGGATGTGGTCTAGCGCAAATGTCAAACACCACATGTTCTTTTCTTATCTTTTCATAGTGCTTTTTCAACTTTGGAGCTATCTTTTGGAAGAAGAGGAATCTTTTCACTTTTCTTCTTGCCGGATCCCTTTTTCTTCTTGCCCTTAGATGATTTTGTGCTCCCACAACTGCAGCTACCATCCTCACTGGAGTATTCACTCCATTTCTTTTTCTGATCATCCTTCTTTGCATTCTTCTTCATCCCTGGTTCCTCATTCTGTTTCACTGCAAATTCCCCATTCTCATTCACAAACACATCATCATACTGTTTTACAAAATCAAATTTGTCATCAAACGCATTCTTGAATTGTTTCAGATATTCACTACTGCTCTCCTTGTCTACTTTTAGTGGGTAGCTGTCACAGAAAGGTGGTGGCACCTTTTTGTACTTCTCTTTCTCCGTCATTTTATCCACAAAACCCACTATATTTCCTATAAAAACAGGTTCTTCAAGAATTCCATTTGAATTAACAAATCAGCATTCTTCAATTTCTCTTCAGCATAAATCTTTTTCAAACCCTCAATTTCAACTATCATTTTTGAATGGGTTTGGTATGCCTGCATACAGTCTTCTTCAAGCCCCTTGATTTGATTCTCATAAGTTGCTTCACTGGCTTCATATACATTCAAGAATGCTTCCTTTCTTCCACACTCAGTTTTCCATTTTCCAACCTCCTGATTGAGTTCATCAATGGTAATAAGAAGATCAGAAATTGAAATATCAGATTGTACCTGCATATTTGAAGATTCAGGCTTGTCCTGCACTTTGGCCATAAAGGCAACATTCGCCTTCTCAATCTCAGCTACGTGGTTACTCCAATCAAACTCCCCGTCCTGAGGCACCCTTGTCACTGCAACATTTCCTTGATCCCTAATCTGACTCACATTGTTCTGATTAACTCTGTTCTGACTAGTGTGAATTTGCAGTTGGTTGTTTCTTTGGGTTTGAAAGGTTTGTTGCTGGGGTCTGTTTTAGTTTTGATAGGGATTTTGGTTGGTGATCTGATTTCTTTGATGTTGGAAATTCTGATTTTGATTCATATAAAATTGATTCTGATTAACTTGATTACCAACTTGCTTTGGCATGTTGCACTCTCTTGCAAAGTGTCCTGGTTGTTGATAGTTGTAGCAGATTGCTTTATATTTGTCAAAACCTATTCTCTCGTTTGGTCCATTGCAGCTTGATCTTCCAGTTCGGTTGTATAATCTCTTGCTTCTTACAGCCAACATGGCTGCCTGCCACTTTATGTCCATATTCTCCAAATAATCAGCATCTATTTATTCGAGATCTTCCTGCACAATGCTTGTGTTTATCAGATTCTTTGCCACAAAGGCAAGATATGACTCAGTAAACATGGAGAACAAAGCTTGGTAGTCTGTTCCTTGATTTGTGTTGTTCTGCATAAATGTTGACTGACCACTTGCTGTTGAGGCCACATCATCTTCTATTAGCTGAACATTAAATCTTGGCTGACCACCACAAGTTGAATTTGTCTTAGAGGGCTCTTCAACAATAGGCTGCTGGTTCTTGATTGAGAGATTTCCCATAGGAGCTACTAGAGCATTGTTTACTTGAAATCTGGGCTTATCTTCCCTAATCATGTGGTTTTCGATCATCTCATGTTCTGCAGCGTTGAGAAATGCAATCATAGAATCCAACTTAAAGTTGGGGAAACTCACTTTTTCCTTGATGAATTTGCTGGCTGTGTACCACTTACCAGACAAAGATGGTAAAAGCTTCTTGTTTAGCTCGAAATCTGAGATCTGCAGGTCAGTTGTTCTTATGTCATTAACAATCACCATGAACCTTTGCAGAACTGATTTAAGTCTTTCTCCATCCTTAAACTTGAACCTATCAAGCTGTTGCTTCAGTCTATCTTTCTTGATATCTCTCAGTTCAGTGTTTCCTTCAAACATATCAATAACTGCATCATACATTTCTTTAGAAGTATTGTGATGGTTGACGGTTGTCAGTATCTCCCAAGACAGACCTAACTTCAGCATAGATAGTGCTTTGTCATCTCTCTTTTTATCTTTAGCTCAACGGTGGCATTGCTATTTGGGGCAGTTGAAGGAACATAGCTTCCGTCAGTGATAGAAGTCCAAAGCTCTGGGTCGTTGTAGTTTATAACTGCTTCAAAGAGAACCTTCCATTTGATGAAGTTTTCTTGTCCAAGCAATCTAAGAATCTTGTTAGTAGAGACTTCTTGGTCTTCCATTTTAGCAGATCTGGGATTTGCAGTAGAGAAACAGAGTAAAGCTTCAAGCTTTTTCACAAACCTTCTGTCCCGTGGCCTTCAGCGAGCTTCCAAAGCTCTGATACCACTTGTCAGGACAGTGAGTCGGGTGAAAACCTTAGTAAAGGTTGACAAGAACACACCAACTCTGTAACCCAAAGGCCTATTGAATATCCCGGCGGAATCAGGATATCCAACTAGTGGGAACGAAGGAGTGAAAATAACAAACATGAAACGACAATAGATAGTCAATAATAGCACATTCAAAGATAAAGATTTACTGTATTAAATATATCATTTAATACAACAGTGAAAGGAATGTCTAGGGTTTTGTGCGTGACGGCGATGGTGGCTGTACGAGGAAACAAAATAGAATATTCTTTTTGAATGTTTCTCGTATTCCGTGGGTCGTTATCCACCCCCTAAATGGAAACCTAGGACCCTATTTATAGACCTGACATTCCTTCTAGAAGTTCCTAATCATTACATAATGAAAGACAAATTAGTACAAGTGTTGAGTCCTCGAGAAAGATAACAATCTTGCTCGAGCAGACTCACTACGCTAGGTATGCTCGATGATTGTCCTCGAGCATACTTTACTTAGAATATCTTCATTGAAGATATTCTCCTCTAGCAAGCTTCATTCCTCTTGACTAATCCATGCTTTGCTCGAACTAGTCCATCGAGCAAGCCCATTCTTCTTGATGTCTTCAGTCTTGTCCTTAGACTTATTCAGCAATCTTTAGCATGCTCGGATGTAAATCCTGCTCGGGGAACTGAACTGTGCTCGAAGTCCTTGCTTTGATCACGTCACATCTTCTTATTGCATCCATGCTTGTCCCCATGTGCTTCGATCATCCTATGCTCGTAACACTTGGTTAAAACTTGTATGGTCAAGCTGTTTGCTCGATTGGCAATCCATGCTCGATAGAAGAATACTCTTGCTCGTTGAAGTGTAGCTTGCTCGAAGCCTTAACAGTTAGATGAATCAACCATTTGAGGTTCTAAAGATCTTGCTCGAAGTAGTAAAACCATGCTCGATCGTCTAAGCTTGCTCGAAGTCCATACTTAGCCGTTTTATGAGGAGGTTGAGAAGATTCCAATCTTCCTTATCAAAAATCCAACCCAACACAACCAAGCCTGAAAACAATACTTCTGATGCCAAGAGGGTTCTTTGTTGGGTTTTAACAAGATTATCAAAGTCATAAAACTTTAATTTTATGAAAAACGCCGCGAAAATAAGTTTTAAATCTTGTTAATTTTAGGTGTATAAAACCAATTTTATACATGCAAAACCAAATCCCGGATCCATATACGAAATACATACTAATAATCACATGCATGTCACTATAAGTCCATGCACGTCAAGACTACCTTTCAAATCCAAGGAAGTATGAAATAGATGATGAAATGGTAGGCTAGAACTTAAAGAGGAGTTCATCAAGCTTGTATACCCCAAGCTCTTGTCAAACACCCTTGGTTTAGCTAGGATTTTGTTCAAAACCTTCTTCCTTTCCTTGGCTCCTCTTTTGGCCATTTTTGACCAATACAATGTTTTGCATGCGCCCACTAAGAAAACAATAATAATATAAAATTGAAAGGAGTAAGAAGAGGGGGGGGGGGGGGGGGGCGGCGGCCCTCTCTCTCTCTCTCTCACTTTCAAATTTTATATCTCTTTTGTAACATAAAACATTTATAAAACCTTATGTTGTTTCTTAGTAATTGTATAACATAAGTATCATTCAAAGTTAATAGTCTTATATATTGTTATTTAACCAACTTAAATAACACTATATAATGTCCTCTCTCAAAATATAAATCATCCATATGATTTATTTATTTCACAAGTACAATATATTTAGGAACCCTTTACCAAATAGCTTAAGTGTTAATATTTATTTATCATGATCACATCATAAATAAACAAATATAATTGGTGTTTGTCTAGCTTGTTATTGGGTATGACCCGACTTGGATCATAACGTACTAGCCACATCAATTATAATATGTGTCTTGGGCAGACCGAGTACAACATTCTTGACAAACATATCGACGACTCTGCTGAAGTCGCTTGTATTATGCTAGCCACCATGTCTTACAGGCTTGCTAAGGGCTTGGAAGATTTTGGTGCCTATGAGATGCTTGAGCAACTCAAGGGCATGTTCCAGAAATAAGCCCGTTAAGAACGCTTGTGTGACACCATGAAACAACTCATCAGCTACAGAATGGAACAGGGATCACCTGTTTGCGCGCATGTTGCCAGGATGAAAGGGTACATCGAACAACTAACGGAACTTGAATATCCCCTGTCAGAAATGGCAGCGGATTTCATCCTGAACTCTCTTCCCAGCTCTTACGACCAGTTCGTAATAAATTTCAATATGAATGGCTGGGTGAAGACAGTGCCGGAGCTTCATGGAATGCTCAAGACGGCTGAGATGAATATTCCTGCTAAAAACAATCAAGTTCTTATGGTTCGATCTGCTGGTGTCGTCAAGCCTAATCCCAAGAACCGGAGTCATAACGGTAATGGCAAGAAGAAGGTTATTGTTGCTACCAGGTCTACCACCAACACTAACAAAGGTGTTGCAAAGGTACCACCGCCGCTTCTTGAGGAGCGCCAGTGCTACAAGTGCAACAAATTAGGACACTGGAAGCGTAACTGTCTTGACTACCTTGCTGAGCTGAAAAGGTAGAGGACCAATGGTGAAAGCTCCTCTAAAGGTATTTACATATACGTTATTGAACTTTTCACTGTCTCTAGCAACATATGGGTATTTGATACCGGATGTGGTTACCACATCGTTATTGTCTTGCAGGAGCCTGAAAACTAGAAGAAGCTGAAACAAGGCAGCATGGAACTCATCGTTGGTGATGGGAAGAGAGTCCCAATTCTTGCAACTAAAACATATCGTTTTGTCTGTCCATCTGGCCTTGTAGTTACTTTGAATAACTGTTTGTTTGCACCTGGTTTGACCAGAAACATTATTTCAGTTTCTTTACTAATTGAACAAGGATTTAAGTATGCTTTTAATGGTATTGCTATTTCTGCCTACTTGAATGATATCTTTTATTTTGAGGCTAAACCTCGAAATGGTAGTTATGAGATTGATGTTCAAATAACAATAATATATATAGTCTTTCTAAACATATCAGATCTGGCATCAATGATACATTTATGGCATTTCCGACTTGGCCACATAAGCAAGGCATGAGTTAAGAGACCCCAATCCGAAGGGACTCTTGAATCCACATGACCGGACTCTTTTGATGACTGCGAATCCTGCTTAGCTGGCAAACTCGCCAAAGAATTCACTCAAAAGAATGAATGAACAAAGGATCAGCAAGGAATCATACATACTGACATATGCGGTCCTTTTAGAACCATGTCTAGAAATCATGAAAGATACGTCGTCTCGTTTATTGACGATTACAGTTGATATGCTTATGTGCATCTTATGAAACAGAAGCATGAAATTTTTGAAAAGTTCAAAGAGTTTCAAAACGAAGTGGAAAACCAACTCGGGAAAACTATTAAAATGCTTCAAATCAGATCGAGGGGGAGAGTATCTCAACTCAGAATTCATACATCATCTAAAAGAGCGTGGAATTGTTTCACAGATCACTCCACCTGGCACACCCCAACACAATGGCGTGAGCGAGAGGAGAAATCGAACCTTGCTAAACATGGTCCGATCGATAATGTGTAGAACTAACTTGCCTCACTCCTTTTGGAGCTTTGCCCTTATGGCTGCAGCCCGCATTGTCAATCTGGCTTCAACTAAAAAGTTATGCAAAACCCCATATGAAATATGGCATGGGCGTAAACCCAATTTGTCTTTCCTTAGAGTATGGGGATGTGATGCGTATGTCACCAGTGATTCTGATGACAAGCTCGATCCTCGCGGTGTAAAAGTTGTTTTCGTCGGATACTATAACCAAAGCGAATATTATTTCTTCCATCCTGATACAAATGTGATTTCTAACAAAAGGAAGGGCCACTTCGAGGAACTGGAGATAATATTGTCGATCTTGAAGAAATTCGAGAAACACTAACTACCGCGGAGGAAGTTGGAACGTCTGATCAACAAGTTGTTGTTGCTAATACATCGGACATGAACACAAGCGTTCACAGAAGTAATAGGACTCGTGTATCAAACCCTAAATACCTGTGGCATCTAGATGGTCCCGAGGTCCTCTTAGTAGCCGAGTCAAGCGACGAACCTGCTATATACAAATCTACTATCTTAGATCCAGAATCTGAGAAATGGCAAAATGCCATGAACGCCGAGATGCAATATATGCTGACAATCAAGTCTAGAACTTGGTTGAGCTACCCCCCGAGTGTCGGGCAGTAGGGAGCAAGTGGATTTTCAAGAAGAAAACCGACATGCATGGAAATGTATAGATTTATAAAGCACGGCTAGTCGCGAAAGGTTTTACTCAAACTCAAGGTATTGACTATGATGAAACCTTCTCGCTCGTTTCTATGACTAAGTCAATAAGGATATTACTTGCCGTAGCCGCGTATAATGACTACAAGATATGGCAAATGGATGTCAAAACTACTTTTCTTAACGGACACCTTTCACAAGATGTCTATATGGTTCAGCCTGAAGGTTTTCTCGATCCTAAATATCCTAACAGGGTGTGCAAACTAAATAGGTCCATTTATGGACTTAAACAGACATCTCGCAGCTACAATCTTCATTTTCATGAGAAAAACAAAGAGTTTGGTTTTATCAAAAATGAAGATGAGCCTTGTGTTTACAGAAAGGCTAGTGGGAACACTATATCATGCCTATCCTGTATGTGGATGATATACTGATCATTGGAAACAACATTCCTATGCTTAAGGAAATTAAGAAATGGTTGGGATCTTGTTTCGCAATGAAAGATCTTGGTGAAGTTGTTTATATTCTAGGAATCAAGATCTATCGAGATAGGTCAAAGCGGCTTCTAGGGCTGAGTCAAAGTATATACATAGACAAGGTAAAAGCGCGCTTCTCAATGGATAACTCCAAGAAAGGAGCTCTCCCCATGGCTAAAGAAACCGTGTTGAACAAATCGCAATCTCCGACAACGGACATTGAAACTAAGCACATGCAAGCAAGTCCATATACTTCAACGATTTGTTCTATCATGTATGCAATGTTATGTACTAGACCCGACGTCTCGTATGCGTTGAGCATGACTAATCGTTTTTAGCAGAACCTTGGCATTGCTCATTTGACTACTGTAAAGAACATTCTAAGGTACATGAAAAGGAAAAAGGACATGTTCTTAGTGTTTGGAGGAGTGGAAGACGAGCTCACTGTAAAGTGTTACACTGATGCTAGTTTCCACACTGACCGTGATGATTCTCGCTCACAATCAGGATATGCATTCACTCTCAATGGAGGAGCTGTTAACTGGAAAAGCTCCAAGCAGAGTGTGGTGGCGGATTCTACCACCGAATCAGAATACATAGCTGCATCAGATGCTGCTAAAGAGGCTGCTTGGATGAAGAAGTTCATCATTGATATCGATGTGGTTCTGAGTATTCATAAACCAATCGAGGTGTTTGATGTGCTTGAAGTAGTCTAATAATTACTAACTTAATTACGCTAATCTACACACTAGGTAATAATTCTAGACTATTAACTAAACTAAAACTACTAACCGGCAAGTGAACTAGTCGACTGTAGTACAGCTATGTAAGTCCGGATATCGAACCCACAGGACTCTTTAAATTACGTTAACTAGCTAAATTTGGACTTAACTACAGACACGACTATTTATTTATTATTTTTGGGGGTTTTTACTAAAAACTAATATTAAATTAATCACTAAGACTTAAAGGTGACTTAAACCTAGACTAAATTCAAATGATGACAAGCAACCACCTAGGCTAGAATCCTCTAAATTTCAGTTATCAATTAACCGGGAAAATATCTAGTTATGGAACTGGGATCGTAAAATAAACGCTTAAAAGAAAACACGAACAGGACCCCTGACCCTTCTCAAGAAGACGCCTAAGGGTTTCTAATAAGTTTTAACACTCACCAGTATTAAAAATCAAGTTTCCTTACGATCACCTAATTAATTATGACTTAGTTCCTTTATACGAAATCCTACCTTACAGCGTGGAAATCAAAAGCAATTTAATATATTTAATTGATTCAAAAGACAATATTAAATAATTAACCCTAAACGAACTCCTGACGAAGAACTAAATCTAGCAAGATTAAATAATAAAGATCTATCAATAACCTAGCACCTTACAGCTATTTAGGTTAGCAGCACACTTAGGTTTAATTAATTAATAATTATTATTTCTATGATCTTAATGCATGTTAATCATAAAATAGTCAAAAACACAAAGTAGATGACCTAATAGCAACCTATCATAATGACAAACAATAATCAAGGCAACTATGGAATAATAACAATCAATCAAACAATCCTAACTATCCATATGCATCAATTTAATATGATTAAACCTTTTACTAAATCATAAAACCATAATGACAAATAATCCCAAATCAAAACACAACGTCAAAATAGGTTTATCATAAGCCTAGGCAGTCTATAATGTTTAGACTAGCATCATAAAATAAAACAAAACAATAATAAAAGAATTCATCGTGAAAAATAATGTAAAATGAAAAAAATAGGTGATAAAACCCGTAGTCTTCGTTCTTGGTCGATTGGCACTTCACAGGCTGATTCCTTGCCTTCAAACCCGCCAAATATTGCAATCCTAAGCTCCAGGAAACTCCAAATTCGGCTCTGGTTCGCAGAGTATGCTCAGGATTAAGTTTAGGGGTGTTTATATAGGTTTCCTGGGCCTAAAACTGATAAAAAACGAAGAAAATTCGAGAAACTGGGTGCCCAGAGCACCGCGCTGCGGGATTTTGTCTCCCGGTCGCGCGGCGCCGCGGGCTAGGGGTGCCTGGCCGGTCCGGTTCGTTTCCGGATGCGGTCTGGTTCAATTCTGATGCTCCGGTTCACCGGTTTTGCTTGTTTTAGCTCTTTTTTCGCCCTTTTTAACCATGAACAAGTCCTGGAACCTACATTATTCAAATATGTTAGTAATATACCAATTCTAATAAAAACTGAACAAAAACTAATAAAATATTATATAAAATATAGACGGGATTTATATATATTTAGCCTTATATCACATATCTCCACACTTATCTCTTTTTCGTCCCTGAAAAAGTCTAATTGCAATGGGATCAGAATCGGAGAAACACGGTCTTAAAAACATATAAGGTTATCTTAAAACTCAATTAAACGTAAAAACCGCTGTTGCTAGACTGTCTCTATCTAGTCAAAAACAAGTAAATCAGTGTCCTAATCACCTTAAGCTAGTCATGGTAAGTAGGGTGTCGAACCACGAAGAGTATGTGGTCAGTGTGAAGTGAAATCAATTCCTAAACTTAAGAAGTAACTTAGTTAACAGTGCTGATCACACTAGCTAATGGATTTGGGTTTTATACTAAACGAACAATTAATCAAGTATTCTATCAGTCAAACAAAGCAAATCACACCCGGGAATCCAAGTAAGCAATCTAACAGCAAACTCATGCAACTTAACAGATAAACTATCTTGTGTCAACTACAGACTGACTAACCGGTTAAACCTTAGACATCCACGCTCGCTAACGCACGACACTGGTTATCAAACGGTCCCTGCCAGTGTGACTTAACTAAGGGCAAACGTATGCTTTCTCGTAATTAACAGGTCAAAACAATCCTACGAGCAATTATTATAGCAACCAACAAACTAATCGTTCTGATCGACAAAAACCTAAATCGACTGAATACATGGACATACTAAACATCAATACTCATAGATTAACATCGAAACAATTAAAATTAGTTGTTCTAGTACATGAGAAATAAACTGAAAGATTACAAACTATACATCCCGGGTATGACTCGAAGGATCTAGTCGCGTCTCGGCATCTCTCGGTCTTCGATTCCGATGATTTCGATAATATATATGGCCTTGAGATGATTGGATGTGATGGTAGGCTGCTATTCCTCTCCAAGAATGCTCTGGAAACTGAATTCCCTCGATTGGGGTCGTCAAAACATGTTTTAAACAAAAACCCAAACTTTCCCGTTGTGGGAACCATCGCGTCTTCCTAGATTATCGTGCTTCGCGATGATCCAAGATAACTTCATATTTGGATTCCTCTTGTCGAGAAACCCAAAATTCATATATTATGAGTCCTGTAACTCATTTTCTAGCCCAGGATATGCTCGTTTTACTTCCTGATCGCTTTTTGTGAACCATCTTGTTCAGTTTTAGCATCGACTTTAGGTTTCTCATCCAAACTCTTCCCGAATCGTTCTAACACTTCCTAAGACTTCAATTTATGCTCTGGTATTATCGAGCTATCATTCCATGCTCGTACAAGTCTCCAATTTAAGCGCGTTAAGTATCTGTGACCTGAAACACAATAAGCACGTATGAAGTACCAAAGTTCCTAAACTAAACGAATAAAAGGACTAAGTTAGCAAACTAAAATATGTACAAATAAACCAAACATCTCATCCCCACACTTATCTTTTACTTGCCCTCAAGCAAAACTCTAAAGTAAATATTAACCGCCATCATAGGTCAACCAATTATTACCATTAATACTAGCAAGGTTTAAGGTCATACCCAGTTTCCCAGACTGACACTTTCTAGATTGACAACCCACAAATAAAGTTAATGCTACCATAAAACTATAGAATCTCCCAGACAAGTGTACTTTGTTTACGGTTAGGGCATACATGTTCACACCCCTCAGACTATCAACACTCCTCTCGGTTTAATATCTGGACTAGCAAAAGATGTGCTAGTATATGTCTCTTCTCTCAAAATACCTAATATGAGTTACAACTTAATACGCTTGCAGGTCAGTCTTATCTCCACCCATTAACCACCGGTTACATAAAGACTCGGACTAAGGTTTTGCTGAGGCTTAGGTTTGGGTGCGGATTACGTTTATTTAGTGACTCAGGTGGATGAAACCCAGTTAAACAAACCAATATATAGACTCACGAATACAAACGAACTAATCACACAATCAACTGCTATTTACATACTCAAATGCTAATAACAACTGAAATACTAAACTGAGAATTTCTTTTTGTCTTTTAACTGATTTTTCAGATTTTTTTTAGAAATCGATAATTACAACTCAGACTTTATAACTTTACAACTCATCTGACTAAATACAACTCGATATATATACGACTTTATAACGAACTGGATTTCATCACACGGGTTAAAATAAAATAAAGGCCAAGGCTGCAATGGTGTGTAATGTTTAGTTTAGCAAACGAAAAAGGATAAGGTCCAAACGGGCCCCTAAGGGATAATGTCGGGTAAGGAATTTATTTAGTGAGGAAATATGTACGGAACGGGTTTTCTAAAGTCCTAATCTCCATACAGGTGGTGGTATTAAGATCTCAAAAAGCATGTGACAAGCAAGTTCTAATTCTGTAAAACATACCGGTTTCCCTCAATAAATGACAAGACATGTTTTATATCTACTATACAATATGTGTATTAAGTATAGAGGCTAATCTCACACTATGTCTGGAAATAAAGTCTGCCGATATGAAACATGTATACTCGTCCCCTTGACTCGTTATCCCCACCTAAACGATTCCATTTTCAACTTCTCATTTTAAAAACATTTGTTGGGAAAACTTTCGAGAAGCTGAAAAACCAACCATAACCAAAGACCTCTAACTTGGCATTAATAGCAATAACTAACAGTTAATAACTTAGGTTTCTGAATACTCTTCGAGGTACTATCGGGCTAAAATTTTCAATTTCCCCCATCCCCACACTTAAGGTTGACATTATCTTCAATGTTAAAATTTTAAAACAATTAACGAACATTTGAGGGACGAGGATGAAATTGAATGTTTAACAATTTAAAAATCGAGCTCTAATGTGATAGTTCTAACACAAAAATCTACAATTACACTCTCAACACGTAAACTAAAATAACAAAATAGATTATGAAACTGAAATCACCTGATATGGCTGATAAGGCAATACTAAAAAAATGGCTTGCAAACCCTCGTGAAAACTCGTCTTCTCCAAAGACTAAAACTGAATCTGCAAAATCTCAAAATGTGTAGAAGTAAGCTTCTCACCATGTGTAAGACATCGGTGTTTTAAGAGTTTTGCAAAAAAAAAAAATATGAAGTATTAGTTCATTTTATTAAAAATTATTTCCGAGCCGAATTAGTTAAGTTTCATAATAAATTTTGTTAAATGAGTTAAAATGTTAAAAGACATAACTCACTTTCGTAGAAATCACGGTTGCATTTAGCGTATGTAACAAGCCCTGTAAACCCCCGGTAGCCCGGATGGACGAGTGAGGTCTCGTGAGGGTTTATAGTGAACTACACCGACAAAGTTCCATTACAAGAAAATATACAAGTACCTGGATTAACCACAGCAAAAAAGAACATGAAAGCACTTGGGTAGCCTAACTGAAACCTCGTTTTCTGACATAACTTTACCGCACACATTAAAATCCCAAATTTTTCCTTGCGGTATCCCCACACTTAGCTTTTGCTATGATGGTACGCTTGAAATACAATTAGTAATATAAAAAAATGCAAACTAAAAATATACAAAATGTACAATTACCACCCTGTTGAAAATTTTATGACATTCAAGGTGGGCGGCTGGCCCGTTTCCATGCATCCTTCTCGTTACATAAAAGCTCATCCTGAAGAGGTTGCTCCCAACCTTTTAACACACCAGAATCCGGCCCAAACATTTCCAACCTCCATTCTAAATCACATCCAGGTGGTTTCTATACCTCTTTCCTTTTCATCTTCTTTCCATTTCTTGTTGCTACTTCCTTATCATTTCTAACTCCATGCAATATCTCATTCCGTCCTTTCACCTTCATGCTACCATGCAACTCATTCCTACCATTCACAGCACCATCCTCTCTCGTTTGACCCTTGCTTACATATACACACTTGTCAACAAGAGGGTTAGTAGAATTTTCAAATAGTAATAACCGCTTATCACGGTTCCCACATTTAATTCCCAAAACTCCCGTAGCACAATCAATTACCGCATGTGCTGTGGCTAGGAATGGCCTACCTAGTAGGACTTCAAATTGTTTAATATTCTCGTTCGCATAATCAAGTACAAGGAAGTCAACTGGGTAGCTAAATTCATCCACATAAACCATTACATATTAACCATGCCCCGAGGGAGTGTATGAGTTTGATCCGCCAACACCACAGTGGTGTTTACACTCTCTAACGGGTCGAACTCATACTGATCATATACACTACTAAGCATGATACTAACGCATGCTCCAAGACCTAGAAGTGTCCGATCAGTTTTAAACTCCCCAATTTGAATTGATAACAATGGCACTCCTGGGTCTTGGAGTTTACTCAAGTTGGTATTATCCTCCACCTCCTCATCTCCCGTGTTGGTCAATTTGGTATTTAAACATTTTTCACAAGTGCAATTTTCACAAGAAGACAATTCTTCTGTTTTTAATTTCAATTCATTTTGGAAAACCATTTCATTTTGACCAACACATTCGTTCTCGTCACTAACATCATTAACCACCGCCTCAACAAACTGCGATGGTGAATCAACTTCAACACAGTTAATTTCAAAATGAGGTACAAAACTTACAGCGTTGATGTGCACACTATTACCTTTCTTAGAGCTTGAATTGGCATGTTGCGGGTTCACTATGGTATCGCTCGGTAGCTGACCTGCGTTCTTCTGAAATCTCGCCACGTCTACTGCGAGCTGACTAATCTGCTTTGACATTGCCTCTGTAGACTTATCCCTTAACTCGAACTGTCTCTGCGTTTCCTTCTGATTATCTGACACAACCTTCAACAATGCATCGAGTTTTGAATGAACTAACTCGTCTGAATTTTCTGCACTACCCTTCTGCTGGTCATGATTCTGATTACCCGACGAACTGTTACCCCGTTAACCATCTCTGTTATATCCCCGACTATTACTCTGACCGTTGGAACCCTGCTGATAACCACCCTAGCGGTAGTTGTTCTGCTGTCGGTTCTGACTGGACCCCTGAAAGTTTGGATTCGACTGACTTGAAGCGTTCCCGTATCTGAAATTCGGGTAATTCCTTAGGCCCGGGTGATACGTGATTGAATCAAAACCTTGACCTTTGGAATCCTCGTACGCGTAACTGACTTCCTCCTCATCGGGATCTTCATCCTCATCAAACCCCGGGCAATTTTTTGTCTTATGCCCCAACTCGCCACAATTTGCATAAACCGGGAATTTGACCCCGACCTTACCAACCTCTTTCTTTTTCTCTTTTCGATAACCCGCGAGTTCTCGTTATAACTCTGCAATTCTGTCTGACTCGCTCGAGGCTGATTTAACCAATCTGGTGACCCCAACTTTTCGTCTTCATTCAGCAGCTGCTTCTGACTTGGAATCCTCACAAATAAACTCAAGGAAATCCCAATAATCCTCTTTGGGTTGGTTCAATAACATACCATTACATGACGATTTCAAATATTTTCTATCCTCGTAAGTCAACCCGTCAACGAAACACTACACTAATTCCCACAACTCAATCTGATAGTGCGGGCACTTCCTGATCATCTCCTTATAACGAATAAATGCCTCATGAAACAACTCACCCGGTAACTGTGAAAAATGTCGAATCTCCATCCGGGCTTCGTTAGTCTTCTACTGCGAATAGTACTCGTTAAGGAAGACATGTTGCATCTCAGCCCAACTCTCAATACTATGCATCGGTAGCGAGTTGAACCAGTGTTTTGCTTTGTCTTTTAGTGAAAACTGGAACAACCGCAACCGAACCTCATCCTAATCGTATGTACCATCACCGATAGACCCGCAAATAGCTGAAAAATCTGATAAGTCTGAATACGGGTCTTTCGATCCTAGTCCCTGAAAATGGGAACTATGTTGATGTAGGACGGACGGGATTTAAATGTCGGTTGTCCCTGTACATGAACCTGTGGGACAATCGGTGAGGCACTATCTGAAATAGCCGGTTTGAATCGACTGTTTACACCAAGAACCGGAGGCCCGTAATTCCTTCGTCTGGCCCTCGGTTCCTCAAAACCCCCTCTGTTAACCTGAATCGGTGGTCTACGTTCCTCTCGAACTCTTCCATTATCCTCTCTGTCTCGGTTTCTGTTCCACCATCTATCGCCTCTCACCCTGACCGGTTCCTCACCTCCAAAACCTCTACAACACGCAAACCCATATCTTCATTTCTCGATTCAAACCCGTCATTCCTTCTAATTCTCCAATCATCCCCATTCCTTCCTTCATTCCTCGGTTCCCGTTCCTCCTCATCTCCCTCTTCTTCGTCTTTAGTATGAATACTGACATGGTCAAAATCTCGAATAATTGGCTGTCGGTGACGAGGGGTATTGTTCGAGGCTGATGGCCCAGGTCTGTCAAGATTTTGGTTTCGTTTTTGGTTTCTGGATTGTAGGGCAAAATTTTGGGGTTGCTGATTTGTGTTTATTGGTAGTAACTGGTCATTATTGGGTGGATTTTGGTTATTCGGTGGGTTAGGCTCGGGTTGGAAAACATTGATCTCGGGTGGTGGGTTTTGGTTTTGATTTTGGTTCTGGTTCTGACCTTCCATGTCTGGATGTTTGATCTGAGCTCGATTTTGCTGAGCTAAATGTTCAATCTCTGGCTCGTAAATCAGTGGAGAACCTCTTCCTGAATTGCGGGTGTGCATAAACCTGTTACCTGCACAACTAACACACCCCGCATAAAATGGGAAAATAAAACTAAACTAAAATTAAAAACAAAAACTAAATTAAACTAAACTACACAAAGAAATCTATTAATCACAAAAACACTAAGCGCAATAACTCCCCAGCAACAGCGTCATTTTGTTGCTAGACTATCGCTATCTAGCCAAAAACAAGTAAATAAGTATCCTAATCACCTTAAGCTAGTCAGGGTTAGTAGGGTGTCGAACCACGAGAAGTATGTGGTCAGTGTGAAGTGAAATCAATTCCTAAACTTATGAAGTAACTTAGTTAACAGTGCTGATCACACTAGCCAATGGATTTGGGTTTTATACTAAATGAACAATTAATCAAGTATTCTATCAGTCAAACAAAGCAAATCACACCCGGGAATCCAAGTAAGCAATCTAACAGCAAACTCATGCAACTTAACAGATAAACTATCTTGTGTTAACTACAGACTAACTAACCGGTTAAACCTTAGGCATCCACGCTCGCTAACACACGGCACTGGTTATCAAACGGTCATTGCCAGTGTGACTCAACTAAGGGCAAACGTATGCTTTCTTGTAATTAACAGGTCAAAACAATCCTACGAGCAATTATTATAGCAACCGACAAACTAATCGTTCTGATCGACAAAAACCTAAACCGGCTGAATGCACGGACATACTAAACATCAACACTCATAGATTAACATCAAAACAATTACAATTAGTTGTTCTAGTACATGAGAAATAAACTGAAAGATTACAAACTATACATCCCGGGTATGACTCGAAGGATCTAGTCGCGTCTCGGCATCTCTCGGTCTTGGATTCTTATGATTTGGATCATATATATGGTCTTGAGATGATTGGAAGTGATGGTAGGCTGCTATTCCTCTCCAAGAATGCTCTAGAAACTGAATTCCCTCGATTAGGGTCGTCAAAACATGTTTTAAACAAAAACCCTAACTATCCCGTCGTGGGAACCATCGCGCCTTCCTAGACCATCACGCTATGCGATGGTCCAAGATAACTTCATATTTTGATTCCTCTCGTCGAGAAACCCAAAATTCATATATTATGGGTCCCGTAACTCATTTTCTATCCCAGGATATGCTCGTTTTACTTCCTGGTCGCTTTTTGTGAACCATCTTGTTCAGTTTTAGCATCGGCTTTAGGTTTCTCATCCAAACTCTTCCTGAATCGTTCTAACACTTCCTAAGACTTCAATTTATGCTCTGGTCTTCCCGAGATATCATTCCATGCTCGTACAAGTCTCCAATTTTAGCTCGTTAAGTACCTGTGATCTGAAACACAATAAGCACGTATGAAGTACCAAAGTTCCTAAACTAAACGAATAAAACGACTAAGTTAGCAAACTAAAATATGTACAAATAAACCGAACATCAACCGCAATTGCCGATGTTGCTGTCCACTTAAATTGAGCCACCAGCCTATCAAGCCCCTACGTACATTAAGCATTTAATTTCATGTGATATCAAAAACCTATGGGTCTCACATTTTTGGAGTTAAGATTCACCTACCCCATCTCAAGCATAGTAAAGACAATTAAAAATAATCGAGTTAAAGCAAACTGGTTCAACATATCACCGTAAGATAACAACCCCTTAATGGTAAGAAGAAAATACACTTGTATGGAATTATGGATGATAGGTTAAGTGAGGTCGTACGAGCATGCCCTAAATATTATTGGACTTCGTCCTATATAATCCTTAAGAAAATATTTATTGACTAGAAACTTTCGAGCCCCAATAGTGTATCCTCAGAGTCGCCATCCCCTTGGTAACACGTAAATTCTCAGTCTCGTCTAGTATGTGCACTCTGGCCTCTTTTTCTATTTTTGAGAATGCTTCTTTGGCATTTTTCATTACATAACTTTTCTCACTTTTTCTTTATATTATTATTTTTTTTTCTTTATTTTTTTATTTTACACTTAGGCATCTTTTACCTAAAAATATATAACTAAAGACTAAAGCTCGTATAAAATTGGACATTTGCGGGGCTCCACCACTCTTTATTTATTCTCATAAAACGGAGTGGCGTGCTAATTTTAAAGTGCATTCAATTCTCACCACCTTAGGGTAATCAGCTTATGGTAATACTCCCTATACCTTATTGAATTTTAGCTTCACTGTCCCCCTTAGGATGAGAACCCACAAAATCTAAGATTTAATTAGGTTTATTAAGAATATGTAATGGGAAACCTTTCAAGACTAGTTGGGCCTACCGACACATCCCAAGCTTAGTAAGCCTTCTTTTATATTATCTCATATTATTAGTAATTTGAAAAACCGATTCCCGATAAGTATCCTTATCTCCCATTTAAATGTTAAAATAGACAAAAACAAGG
Source organism: Bidens hawaiensis (assembly GCF_021521415.1). Classification (NCBI taxonomy): domain Eukaryota; kingdom Viridiplantae; phylum Streptophyta; class Magnoliopsida; order Asterales; family Asteraceae; genus Bidens; species Bidens hawaiensis. The sequence goes on from NW_027495028.1 coordinate 113,725, forward strand.
GACATTTTTCAGAACTTTTTTTTTATATGTTTAAAATAAAATTTAACTATGACTCAAATGTCCTATCCCCACACTTAAATTTAGCATTTTCTCAATGCAAGGATAAGGACTAAAAATAAAAAAAATTCGAAATACAAAAACTAAAAACCTTAAAACCAAAAACAAAAATAAATAAAAATACGCAAGATAGATAATGGAAAAGACTTATCTTGTAATATGTGCATGAAGATATGATGCTAAATTCTTCTTCCATGTCTGCCCTCCAACTCCAAACGTGCTCATCAAACAATCATCTCTTTCCTGTTACTCACGAACAGAAGCAGCAAAAATTCAACAAATAATATCTAAAACATATCTTATCAACTTGATAGATTTAAACATTAAAAACATGTTACCAGACCAACCGACCCACCCAATGTACAAAACATAAATAAATAGAAGCAAATAATAAAAAGTATACAGTTCGGTTGCTCCATCCCCACACTTGAATTTTGCATTAAACTTCATGGGGGTCATTTTCTAGCTCAATACCTGCAAAACTAAAAAAACAAAAACAAAGAAGAACTACAAAAATCTACGTTAGCAACTTGACAAGACTAAAAAATAACAATAGGACAAATATACAAACTCTACACTTGAGTTTTCACTCAAGACACTCTCCTATGTGAACTACTCGGCTGTCCGAGTGAAACTTCCTCCACCACAGTAAAACTCCATGGTCCTCCAAGAAATTGCATCACGATACGACCATTCATCTTCAATCTTTCCAAACTCCACAAACTTAACCGAAAAATGAACCGGTCGACTCTAGTACAGCTAAGTAAGTCCGGATATCGAACGCACAGGACTCTTTAAATTCCGTTAACTAGTTAAATTTAGACTTAACTACAGACACGACTATTTATTTATTTATTATTGGGGGTTTTAACTAAAAACTAATATTAAACTAATATTAAATTAATCACTATGACTTAAAGATGACTTAAACCTAGACTTAATTCAAATGATGACAAGCAACCACCTAGGCTAGAATCCCCTAAATTTCAGTTATCAATTAACCGGGAAAATATCTAGTTATGGAACTAGGATCGTAAAATAAACGCTTAAAAGAAAACCCGAACAGGACCCCTGACCCTTCTCAAGAAGACACCTATGGGTTTCTAATAAGTTTTAACACTCACCAGTATTAAAAATCAAGTTTCCTTACGGTCACCTAATTAATTATGACTTAGTTCCTTCATACGAAATCCTACCTTACAGCGTGGAAATAAAAGGTAATTTAATGTATTTAATTGATTCAATAGACAATATTAAATAATCAACCCTATACGAACTCCTTATGAAGAACTAAATCTAGCAAGATTAAATAATAAAGATCTATTAATAAGCTAGCACCTTACAGTTATTTAGGTTAGCAGCACACTTATTTTTAATTAATTAATAATTATTATTCCTATGATCTTAATGAATTTCAATCATAAAATAGTCAAAAACACAAAGTAGATGACCTAATAGGAACCTATCATAATGACAAACAATAATCGTATCAATGAAGCATAGGGAGTCATCAGTCGATTCGGGATGCTTAAGTGACTGGCGAACGTCAAACGTGACGTTCTCATCCCCGACTAGAAGGATCAGTTTACCATCGCGAACGTCGATCAACGCATGTGCAGTGGCAAGAAAAGGTCTGCCCAAAATGAGTGGAACATTATCATCCTCATTCATGTCAAGAATAACGAAGTCCACCGGGAAAATGAGCTTACCAATGTGAATGAGCATGTTCTCAACAATCCCACGCGGATACTTCACGAAACGATCAGCAAGCTGGATACTCATCCTCGTAGGTCTCGGTTCACCTAAACCCAGCTTGCGATACACAGAATAAGGCATGAGATTGATACTGGCCCCAAGGTCGGCCAGCGCATGAATCACTGTATCATCAGTCAAGGTGCAAGGAATTGTGAAACTCCCTGGATCGGCCATCTTTTCTGCTAATTTCCTCTGTAAGACAGCAGAGCAGTTAACTCTCAAAGGGGTGGAAGCGGCCTCAGCTAACTTCTCCTTGTTCGAGAGAATATCCTTAAGGAACTTCGCATGTTTAGGCATCTGAGTCAGTGCCTCAAGGAATGGAATATTAAGGTAAAGCTGCTTCAGAAGATCAAGGAATTTGGAGTTCTGCTCCTCATCTCTATCTCTACGAACTCTCCTAGGGTATGGCAATCGAGGTTTGTAAACTCTCGGTGGCTCGCTCGGCGACTACTGTCTCTCGGCCTATGCTGAACTCCCTGGGCTGCTCCTCTGATGCACCTGGGCCGGCAGACACTCCATCTGAATCTCCTCATCCACCTGCTCCTCTCCATCGACTGCAGGCTCCTCGATAACTCCTCCTCTAGATCTTTGCTGAATCACGGGCTCATCTCGTGCCCCTGCACCGCTCCTCGTCGTCACAGCCTTCACGAATCCTCTCGGGTTCTACTCGGTATTACTCGGTAGCGTACCCTGCGGCCTCTCATTTAATCGACTGGCTATCTCTCCCATCTGCCGCTCGAGATCCTGAATCGACACTGCATGGATCCTCATGAATTGCTCGTGCTCTCGAAACTTCTCCTGCGTCTCCTTGTGTCGGGAATCCTCATGCGTCTTAAGCTGCGACAACATCTGTGTTTGCTGTGCCATCATCTCCTCCAATGTGGGCTTCTTCTCCCCACTGCTCGCTCCCTCACCGGCATCCTAGAAAAGGCTCTGACGCTGCTGAAAACCGGGCTGGTTTCCGCTCCTCCAATTGGAGTTCTGATTGCCTTTCCATCCCGAATTATAAGAATTGAAAGAATTTGGATTTCGGTTTGGATTTCCTATGAAGTCTACGGCCTCCTCCTGCGAACTGACTGGGCACTGAACGGTATCATGCCCCCCTCTGCAGATCTCACACAACTTGCTCTTCGTCTGCATGTCCTTCACCATCTTCGCAAACGCCTCAACCTGTGTCGTCAGTGCGGTGGTGGTGTCCACCGAATGCATGCCTCGTGAGATGGAATCGACGGTCTTACCTCCTCTGGCGGGTGGTCTCTGGTATCCATTCATAGCTAACCCGTTAAATAAAGCAATACACTCATTAGGGTCCTTTGTCGTCAACAGATTTCCTCCCGCCGCCGTGTCGAGCATACTCTTCGTCGCATACGTTACTCCATTATAAAACTTCTCGACAACCGCCCAATCTTGCAAGCCGTCGTTCGGGCACAACGCTAATAAATTCTTAAATCGCTCCAAGGTCTCGTAGAAACTCTCGGTGTCCTCCATCTGAAAAGAATGTATCTGATTACGTAAACGAGCGGCCTTAGCCGGAGGATCGTACTTCTCAAGAAATTGGGTCTGCATGGCAGCCCAAGTAGCTATAGAGCCCTGTGGAAGGGACTCGAGCCACAGACTCGCTTGATCAGCTAGTAAAAACGGAAAGACGCGGAGCTTAACGGCGTCTTCGGAAACGCCCGCAAGATGGAAAGTGTCGCAGATACGCACGATGCGAGTAAGATGAGAGTGCGGGTTCTCGTGAAGCAACACGTGAAACTGATCAGAATGAGCAATCGTATTTAGAATGTTCGACGGGATCTGCTAGTTCGTAGCAACTCCAATGGCGGGTGGTGCGATGCTGGATCTCGCGCTAGCATTGGCCGGTCGGGCTCGGTCCGCAACTGTCCTCCTCGGTGGTGGAATGTCGCCCATGATCCTATCCCTATGGTCGGAGTCAACGAATGAAGAAGTGGATGAGGGTGAAACGGGACGATGTTTCTCACGAAACTCTCTCTTTGGCTCGGGAAATGCTTCAGTGTCGGGTGGTCCACGAGATCGAGTCTATCGCATAAAAACTATAATGCGAAATAAGATTATCTAAACTATTCTAACAATTAAGTCAAATAAAACAAAAAATAATCACAAGTAGCACAAAAGGTAAGTCCTAACTCGGATTGCTCTCAAAACGCCTAAAACCGTGTACCCGGCAACGGCGCCAAAAACTTGATGTGCGTCTAATAACCCTATAATAAAGACCCTCACAACTAAGCTTTAATATTAAAACGAAAATCCTAAAACCACACACAACCGGCAAGTGTACCGATCGCAAGTAGTATAGACCTAGGAAGTCCGAGTATCGAACACGTGGACACGTAAGACGCTAACGATCACTAACCCTAGACAAGACCTACCTTAGAATAATATTTAATTGACTTTTGCTTTTTAATTACTTAACTGGACTAACCTAACTAACTGACAAAACTTACCAAAAATAGAAAACTTAACGACAAACTAACTGTGTTAACTTACGATGGAGAAAAACGTCTACCTAGGTCTGAATCAAATTGTAGGCCTAACAAGCTAATGGATTGAATGACATCAAAACACCGGTCCCTAAATATGACACGACTAAGGATCGCTCGGGCTCACTGGATTACCTCTCGGTCTCACACAACAAGCCTAAACTACTCAAAAGCTAAAACGACCAAACCGGGAAACAATTGCTAACGTGTTCTAATGCTAGATCACCTCTCGGTCTCACCAACACTCGACCCTAATGGCAATGAATACTACACAACCAATGATAGAGGAACAATTTAGCTTAAACGAAAATAGATCAACTAGTCACTCAAAACACCTAAACATGACAAGAAACGAACTCGCTCTCGCGCAGTCCTTATTCTAGCATGCAAAGGCAATGAGACAACCCTAACTTCTTATCACCTCTCGGTCTTAAAGAAGGTGCCTAACCACTGTACTTTAACCAAATAATCATGCAACAAAACCCTACGGTTGTTCCTACCGCAAACAAACATGCACCGATCAATCAATACAAAACTAATCAATCAACACACGGGGTTTATGCAATAAATTAACCAATATTTCCAGCCCTTAAACACAACCTATTTCATGTCTAAATCAAACTTTACAATAGCAATTAAGGTCTGTCAATCAAACAATCCATAAAACCTATAAAAACCTAACAATTAACATCATCCCTAGGTAGAACTAACAAGATTAGCCTCTCATAATTTTTGGACAGCCATGAACATTTAATAAACACATCATTAAACTCATACCAATCATCATAATAGTCATCCAACAATCAAAAATAATCAATAACAAATCAATCTTTCAAGTAATTGCAAAACTAGTTAACAATTAAAAAAGAAAATCAAAGTTGATGAACAATGAAATTATTGAAAGGATATGGCTATTCCGGGCTACTCTCGTGGCTGTAAAAACTGATGGTGAATGATCCCGAGACTTAGTTCTTGTGTCTTCTTCCTTCCCTAGCCGTCACACGATCAAACTCTAAGCCGAAAAAAGTTTTTCCTTCTCTCCCTTGCTGCTGCCTGGCCGATCGCAGGTTAGTAGGCTGATTAGGGTATTTATTTTTTTCTTTTTATGTTATAATATTGTAAGTAATGGGCCTCCATGATGCATATGGGTCGAGCTTTGAGCTTTGTCTTGAACTTGTATGCGTAAAAGGCTCGTAAGCTCCTCGAAAAGTCCCGATTTCTCTTCCTTGTAACCCAAAACCTACATGATTATTAAATATATGTAAAACCTATATAAATTAAGTTAAAACACATAAAATGTAATACAAAAACGTAGATAAAAGGTGCGGAAAATACGAGTGTTTTACAACACATCAAAGTAGTTAATTAATACTTATAATTATTACATAGTTAGCCGTGCACAGCTAAGGAAGGGTATTACTATTAACTCAGAGAGAAACCAACTACAGATGAGTTCTAGCCCCTTTTCTCTATGTTTTTTCGGGGCTGTGTGCATACTACTATGTGATAGTTAATACACTTACCTTAAGTGGTAAGTGTATGATACGTGTATGATTATGTATTGAATGTTATTATTATAGAAGGTTTATATGAATGATTATGCAAATATATATATATATACATAACTAGAAGATATGTAAAGTATGCACGTATGATAACGAATGCATGGTTGATTGATGAGACAGTATGGTAGTACGGTTTTTCGAAACAGAGAGACCAGACCCTAATAATGTCTGAGACAGAAGGGACCAGACCCTAATAATATCTGAGACAGAAGGGAGCAAACCCTAACAATATCTGTGACAGAAGGGACGTGTCACACCCTATTGAGCGATTTGCGGAAGCGTAAAAACAGAAATGTAACATACACCTCTGATATCAACCACATTGTTTATAAAGAACAATATAAACTAGTTTACAATATTTTACATTGACCTAACTTTGTTTACAACTAGGTGATACAAACTAAATCCAACGCGTTAAGCGACTTTACTTCTTACTAGCACACTTGCATCAATTCACCCAGCATGGATCGCAAGTCAAACACGTAGCACATTGACTTTCTAGTCCAAGTCTGGTATACCTGAAAAACATGTTAAAACAGGTCAACTACAAATAGTTGGTGAGTTTCATGAGTTTCAAGAAATCAGTTATGCATACAACAATCACAGTTTGTAAATACGTAAGTATGTATGTATGTACGTTCACAAGTACGTTTGTTTGTATGTTTATGATGTAATTATGCTAAGCTATAGTGAAGCCTTGACTGTCTGTGCTGCATGCATCCATTTCCCACGCCCAATCAACCACTGTGGCCCCCTTTCCGCCCACAATATGCCCCAAGTAGCTATGTCTAACACTACATAGCGTGTTTATATAGTTATGGTCATGTGCAAACGGGGTAAAGTCTCAGCAACACATGTCGGCACCGTTTGGGTTTGTCAAACCAATAGTACTATTCACAAGCCACCGGCTCGAAGTTAATCACAACGTTCGTGGGGACTTTCGTGTGTTAGCACTTAGATAATTCCCATCATCAAACAATTCAGATTATATATAGATATGTATCAACATGTTTTTCACCCCAAAGTTCCTAAAAGCAGTTTAAAAGCGGGGTCATGAAACTCACGGTTTATTCCGTATTCAGTAGCACGTTGGTTCGAGGTCTGTTTGACTTGTAATCACGGGTTCCTATAATCAATATTATAATAATATTAATATTTTAATATTATTATAATCTCAATACTAAACTGGACTGTATATCTAATCTGGGTATAGCTGGAACACCCAGAAAGTGTCAATAGGCTTAGATTGTGATGTTGTTCAATGTCTAATACTCAAAACCGAATTTGGCTCAATTTCCCCGTTTTTCCAGCCGGGCCAAGTTGTTCGTTTATACGTTCAGAAAACAGTTATAGGGAAGTAAGCTTGGGTAAATGTGTTGGTCGATAAGATGATTAAGTTATAAAGAAAGATCACATATTGGGGTTCCGGATTCGCTACGGGGCCCGTTTTCGTTTATTCAGTTTGATTTGAGGAGAAACGCGCACAATCTATACAGATTGTCCAGGTTTCTCATAAAAAGGTTCGTTTTTAGTTAATTAATCCAAAAATATGATTTTTTGTCACTCTTGGTGTTCTAATATTCCCGTAGGTTCGTTAATCACGAACTTGCCGATTTTTATCAAAATTGAATTTGTTTAATATTCAAATTAGCAATGAATTAACCGTTAATCATTAAATTATGAAAATTTAGTCACTTATCAAATAAAATATGTACATTTTTATAAAAATATTTCTGTAATTATTTACTGATTTATTAATTTATAAAAATTCATTTTACCTGTTATATTTAGCCTGAAAATCGTCCGTTTATTCCAAAAGATTTCTAAAAATTCCACAAAAATTCCTGGATGTTCAAATTATATCCCAAAACCATCTGTATCAATTCCAGAATGTAACAAGCTTGTTCAGTATTCTTTTCGGGTCAAAAACGACTATAAAAACTCATATAAACGCAAATGCATAAAGCATAATTAGGCTTTTCCAAATGATCCAAATTTCATGTGTGATCAAAATATATCAACTCTGAATTCCCCAAAAATTTTCATAATTTTTCAAGCATTTTAACTATTTTTCCTAAATAAATGTCCCAATTTGGTAATAAATTCGCCAAATATTCTCGGATGGTCGAAAAATTACCAACTTTGAAAAGAGACTCAATGATATGGTCCCTGACGTCCCTGCAAAATTTCAAGACCTAAAAATATGCACATCACAACCTTAACCTAAACAGCCCGTAATCGAGTGTTTCGGTATTACCTTAGCGGGTTTGGCTCGTTTTCTCCTTTCTAATCAAGGTTTCAAGCTCTTGTGCTTCTATACAGGCTAGATACAAGTCCTATATCACAAACCAAGCAAGTTTCATCAACAAAACAGCCCCTTAACTTAGGGTTTCAGTTAAGGTATAAAACCGAACTTTTGAACCGTAAAAACGCCGTTTAAACCCTCTAATCCGTGTTTATGGAAAAAAAACTATCAAATCAGGTTCTTTACCATGTGTATGATCAAAACATGTTTATGGACCATTTTTAGGATTTTTACATGGTTAGGAATGATTTTTGGCAATTAAACCATGTTTATATGGTATTAAACATCATTAAAATTGGTTTAAAATGATGAGTTTAGTAAACTTACTTAGGGTTTTCAGGGCTAGGCTAAAGAACAGCAGATAAATTGTTGTTTTTCTGGAAAATTCTGATCATAAATATCTAGGTTTTATTATATATTATTTTTCTAAATAATAATAATAATATAAGGTGTTTTTAGTCCACTTTCATGGGCTTGGGCTTGTTGGGCCCAATTTTGGCCCATTAGTCTCGTTTTACGTGCCCAAACGTGAAATCCCGATTCCATGTTTATTTCAGGTTCGGTTTTTGGTGTGAAAAATATATCGGGCACGACAAACAGCGTGAAAACGAGTGTTTTTTGGCCATTTTTGTGTAAATTTATAAAAACATAGTATTCGTTTGTAAAAATCGAAAATATTTTCATGGATTGCTTAACACATTCCCACTAAGTGTTTTGTAAATCTTTTCCGGCTTAACGGATGATACAATGTTTGGTTTGTAACCGTCTTTCGCGTTTAAATTTATAACGGGTAGTTAAACGAGCATGTTTTCGTTTAACTTGTTTACTATCGAACTAAGGCCATAATACTAATATATTAGCTTATATTAAACGTATATCACTTATAGATGGCCCCTCGGGATATCTGGGTCATAACCAGACCCGTTCGGTTATCCGTTTGTTCATTACGCAATAAGCGGTTAAACGCTTATTCGATTTGTGAAAACTGAGGTGTATCCGGTTTTGTCACGATTGTCACAGGACGAGACCCTAATAATATCAGAGACAGGAGGGAGAAGACCCTAGATCAGGCTGGTTCTCATGGATAGACCTCAAATCAGGCTATCCTCAGTTAAATCTAAAGAAGGCAGACATCCTTAAGAAAGTGATTCGGACGCGTTACGGACACTATAAATTCCTCGTGATGTCATTCGGTCTGACGAAAGTTCTCGCGGTGTTTATGGAAATGATGAATAGGGTATGTCGGCCAATGTTAGATAAGTCGGTTATCGTTTTTATTGACGATATACTGATTTATTCGAAGAGCAAGTCTGACCACACTAAGAATTTGAGAGAAGTATTAGAAGTCTTGAAGGACGAGAAACTGTATGCCTAGTTTTCAAAGTGCGCATTTTGGTTGCGAGAGGTACAATTTCTAGGTCACATAATCAATTCCGAGGATATTACTGTGGACCAAACAAAGATTGAGGCGATAAAGAATTGAAAAACTCCGCAAAACCCAACTGAGATACTCAGTTTCTTAGGGTTGGATGGCTATTATCAGAGGTTCATTCAAGGCTTCTCTAAGATAGCCGCACCATTGACCGGTATGACCCGAAAGACTATAGTGTTCAATTGGTGTAAGTACCAGGAAGAAGCTTTTGAAGAATTGAAGAAGACGCTCACACGGGCTCTAATTCTTGTTTTACCCTACGGTAACGAGGATTTAGTAGTTTATGATGATGCTTCTCATCAAGGGTTAGGTTGTGTGTTAATGCAATGAGGAAAGGTCATAGCGTATGCATCTAGAAAGTTGAAGACTCACGAAAGTACGTACCCGACGCATGATCTCGAGTTATCCGCTGTAGTGCATGATCTCAAGATATGGAGACATTACTTGTATGATACTAAGTATACTATTTATACATATCATAAGAGTTTGAAATACTTCTTCGAGCAGAAAGAGTTGAATATGAGGCAGAGAAGATGGTTGGAGTTGATTAAAGATTATGACTTTGATATCAAGTATTCCCAGGAAAGGCTAATGTAGTTGCGGATGCTTTAAGCTAGAAGAATGAAGAAGTGAAAGCGACAGTGAAGTCTTACAAGCTGATTATCGATTCGGATTTCTTTGAAGAGGTCAACAAGGTTCAGTCAGAGGTGCTTGCAGATGAAGGGTTAAGGACGAAATAATGGATTTTTGGGCAGTAGACTGAGTTGATAGTTAATACACAGGGTGTAAAGATCAGATTTGATCGGATGTGGATTCCGCGACATGGGAATCTTAGAGGTCGAATTCTAGACGTGGCTCATAAGTCTCGATACTCGATTCATCCAGGATCCACCAAGATGTATAAAGATTTAAAGAAAGATTATTGGTGGCCGAGTATGAAGAACGAAGTAATAGATTATGTCGGTAAGTGCTTAATTTGTTTACATGTTAAAGCGGAGCACCAGAAACCGTATGGCAAGATTCAGCCTTTGGAGATACCCAAGTGGAAATGGGAACACATCACCATGGATTTCATAACTAAGTTACCGAGTACAGCTAGAAATCATGATACTATCTGGGTGATTGTGGACCGTTTAACAAAGAGTGCTCACTTTCTGCCTATACGAGAGGCCATCTCGTCAGAAACGTTGGCAAACATGTTCATTAAGGAAATTTTAACAAAGCATGGGGCGTCGTTGTCGATCGTGTCCGACCAAGATACCCGCTTTACTTCTAGATTTTGGAAGAGGGTCCATGAGGTGATAGGAACGAGACCAAACAAAGTACGGCGTGTCACTCTCAAACAGATGGGCAATCTGAGCGGACTATCCAAACCCTTGAGGATACGTTGCGTGCTTGTGTGCTAGACTTTGGAGGAAGTTGGGATGATCATCTTTACTTAGCAGAATTCTCTTACAACAACAGCTACCATTCGAGTATTGGGATGCCTCCGTTTGAGATGTTGTATCGTAGACGTTGTAGAACTCCTTTATGTTGCGGAGAAATTAGTCCGAAGGAGATTGGTAGTTTAGAATTTGTGCAAGAAACCCCCTCGAGGTTTGATCAGATCAAGGCAAGAATGAAAGCTGCTCAAGACCATCAAAATTCTTATGTCGATAAACGGCCACGACCGATTGATTTTAACATTGGCAACAATGTAATGGTTAAGGTGTCACCTTGGAAAAGGATTATTCGTTTTAGAAAGAGGGGAAAACTGAGTCCAAGATACATTGGACCATTCATAATCGAAGCCCGTGTGAGAGAAGTGACTTATAAGCTCGATCTACCTAAGGAATTGGAAGGGATTCACTCCACCTTTCATGTTTCTCACTTAAGGAAATGTCTAGCTGACGACGCGTCTCACGTGCCGTTAATGGACATAGAGGTAGATGAACGGTTGAATTACATCGAGCAGCCAGATGAGATAGTTGACCGTAAGGAAAAGCAAATTTGTCACAAGGTCATTCCGTTTGTAAAGGTGATTTGGAAACATCGTAAAAGATCAGACACCACTTGGGAAGTGAAGGAAGAAATGCGTAGGTTTTATCCTGAATTGTTTGTGTAATAGATAGGTTTCAGGGACGAAACCTTTTCAAGGAGGAAAGACTTGTAGCATCCGCATTACAGAATAATAAATAAAATAAGTTTTATTTATATATATCGTGTGTTATTATTTAATTCTATTAGATAATAATGGTATGAAATGATAAGATTAGGGTGTTTCATGGACTTAGGATGATTATGGGCCTAAAGCCTATGGGTATAGAGCATTTAAAGTCCTTAACCCTCCCTAAAACCCTAAAACCCACATTCTTCCATCTTGCCTCCACACACTCAAAAAACACACAAACACCCTCCTCACATTCCGGCCAGACCTGAGCTCAAACCGAAACAAGATGCGTTAGGTCTTCACCTAAACAACAAGGATCGAAGCACTAATCCCATATCCAATCAGATCCGACGCAAGACCGGCTCCAAAACATTTCGTTTTAATTAAAAAGGATAAGAGTATGAGGTCGGTTTGCCATAAAACTTGGTATAATAGTCGATCGGACTGTAAGATGCAAGAAAAATATAAACTTAATGAGCCGCGAGTTAACGGGTGCGATATACGACGAACAGGTGATGTTCGGGCTATGTAAAAGCGATTAGACAAAGTTTTTATGGCTCAGAACCCATTGCAATGGATAAATCAGGCCATAAAGAAGGGTCACGGAGGAAAATGGCTGAAAAATGGTAAAAACGAAGAAAACCCCAAAACGGATCGCATACAGAAGGATCGCATCGCATAGCCATGCGATGCGATTCGTTTAAGAAATGCGATGCGATTCATTTTCCATGCGATGCGATTCATTTACTCCATGCGATGTGATTCAATTGTTCCATGCGATGCGATTCATTTGCTCCTGCGATTCGTTTGTTTCATGCGATGCGATTCAGTTGCCATGCGATGCGATTGGATACTCCATGCGATGCGATTGGATTGTTTCATGCGATGCAATTATATTACATCCGTGCGATGCGATTGGATTGTAATCCATGCGATGCGAATGTATTGCCTCCTTGCGATTGGTTTGTAAAAGACTCGTTTTTCTAATGAAGTTTTAATAAAGGCTTATTAGTGCAAATAAAATTTTTCCAAGATAACCTGGCAACTCAACCCCAGCTAGGGGCTCTGCCCATTGGACCCAGCTAGGGGCTGCCGACCCTAGACCCCGCTACCAGGATCGCTGCCACCGGACCCCCGTTCATTGGATACTTCACTAACCTAGAAGTATGATTTGTTTAGAAGTAGTTAATTAATACTTATAATTATTACACAGTTAGCCGTGCATAGCTAAGTAAGGATATTACCATTAACTCAGAGAGAAACCGACTACAGGTGAGTTCTAGCCCTTTTTCTGTACGATGTTTTCAGGGCTGTGTGCATACTACTATGTGATAGATAATACACTTACCTTAAGTGGTAAGTGTATGATACGTGTATGATTATGTATCGAATGTTATTACTATAGAAGGTTTATATGAATGATTATGCATATATATTTATATACATAACTAGAATATATGTAAAGTATGCATGTATGATAACGAATGCAATGTTGATTGACGAGACAGGTATGGTTGTATGGTTTTTCGAAACAGAGGGACCAAACCATAAGAATATATGAGTCAGAAGGGACCAGACCCTAATAATATCTTAGACAGAAGGGAGCAGACCCTAACAATATCTGTGACGAAGTGACGAGACCCTAATAATATCTGAGACAGAAGGGAGCAGGCCCTAATAATATCCGTGATTGTAGAGATAGAATAACTTATGATATACCGTAGGGAATTATGAAAGAAAGTATGTAAGTACGTAAGTATGTCTATAAGAATATATGAAAGAAGTAATACTAAGTAAAGTACACGTATCTTCGACACATATAAGTAAGAATAAGAATGTAATGTATGTTAACTGATTAACTAGAACTCACTCTGCGTAGCTGACTTTTAGTAGGCACGTAGGTGAATAGAATGAGGCAGGTTGCTTGAGGAGAGACATGTAGCAAATAAATGAAGACTGGCATCGAGAGAAAGAAGATTCACGTGTTGTTTATGTTTTTCGTTTAGACTTATGTATTTTGTTTTAAAACAAGTACTCATGTTTTGTAAGAATGTTTGATTATATATTCAGCGAATGGTTTTAATTAACTTTGATTATTGAACTATGTGAATGAGTAAATTCAACACCCGAATGTATGGCATCGGGATCGGGGCCTTAAAAGTTGGTATCAGAGCATAAGTTCGAGAGACGAGCTAGAACCAGTTGTTTTAACTGAAAATAATAAAAGTGAAAGTAAAGTTAACGAACCGGTTTTGAAGGATGGTACCAATAACTCTAAGGACAAGGGGAAGGTTAAAACCGTCCCCTATCCCGATGCTTTGTTGGCATCATCAAAGGTGAAGATGGCATCTAAACAGGGCCCGCAACAAGAAGAAATGTGGGAAACGATTAGACAGGTTAAAATTAGCTTTCCCCTTTTAGATGCCATAAAACAAGTTCCCGCCAATGCAAAGTATCTGAAAATTTTGTGCACACAGAAAATGAATCGAAAATTTCATAAACAGAATAATTTAACTGATAACGTGAGTGCAATTCTTTTGGGTGCTCTTCCACCCAAGCTACAAGATCCGGGGCGCCCATTATATCCATTCAGGTGGGTGATTTCAAAATGGCACGGGCACTCTTAGATCTTGGAGCTAGTATTAGTATCCTCCAAGGAAATCTATATGATCAGTATGACTTTGGTCCGCTTCGGGCAGCCGCCACCACGGTTGTTCTAGCCAACCCGACACCGAAACTTCCCCGAGGAATGCTACATGACGTTATCGTCAAGGTGGAAGATTTTTACTATCCAGTTGACTTTTCGTTTCTCGATTATGTTTCAGGGGAGAGAACCAAACAGCCCGCGGTTATACTTGGTGGGCCATTTTTGGCTACCGCAAATGCCAAAATTGATTGCAAAACAGGTACTGTTGACTTAGCATTTGGTAACCATAAGCTTAGATTAAACTTTTTCACACACATAAATAATTCTCTGGTCGATTATGAATGTTTTTTGGCTGATATTATTGACGAGTGCATTCTGTTATATGACTTGGTCGTGGATGCGAATGGCACATTGTTTGATAGGCTACATGTGGAAACAGATAAGCAGCTGGAAAAGGAGGAGAAGAAGTTGTAGGTTGCATATTTTAGAGGAGATCGACCCCCATGGTAGGTTCAGGTGGAATCGTTACTCGAGAAGATTGACACCGGGTTAAAACAGTCTTTACAAGAGCCACCGAAAGTGGATCTGATGGAGCTACCGAGGCATCTGAAATATGCGTTTTTTGGGTAAGAATGATACGTTTCCAGTTGTTATAGATTCTAACTTGTTTTTGGTACAGGAAACTACTTTGCTTGAGGTGCTGGTTGCGAACAAGGAGGCGATCGGGCGAACCATCGGGGATCTAAAAGGGACTAGTCCCTATATTGTTATGCATAAATTTTTTGATAGATTCGGATGTGAAACCCGCACATGACGCACCGAGGCAGTTGAACCCAAACATGCGGGAGGTCGTGAAGAAGGAGGTGCTGAAGTGGCTCGATGCAGGGATTATTTTCGCCATTTCTGACAGAATGCCTAACTCAGACAATACAGAAAAAGGCGGGCATCCAAGTCGTTAAGGACGACAGGTAAAGAGGTTGCCACCTGGCCGGTAACCGGGTGGCGTATTTGCAATGACTATCGAAAATTAAACGCGGGCAACATCGACAGATCACTTTCCGCTTCCGTTTATCAATCATATTGTTGAAAAGCTAACATGTCAGAAATTTTATTGTTTTTTAGACGGTTATTTAGGATATAACCAGATAGCTATTCAACCTGAGGATCAGGAAATGACCACGTTACCTGCCCGTATGTTACTATTGCGTTTAGGCGAATGCCATTCGGGCTACGTAATGCCCCCGCCACCTTCCAAAGGTGTTTGATGAGTATCTTTTCAGATATGGTGGGGGAGTATTTGTAAATCTTCATGGTTGACTTTTGATTTTTGGCAGATCTTGTCATGTTTAAATCAGCTTGAATGTGTTTTGAAAAGATGTGTTGAAACGAACTTGGTTCAAGTTATTTCTTTTGAAAAGATGTGTTGAAAAGATCTTTTGAGTCGTGTTTAAATCAGCTTGAATGGAATTGTGATGGGCCATGTTGTGTCAAGTCGTAGGATTGAGGTGGACTG
The DNA here is from genome assembly GCF_021521415.1 of Bidens hawaiensis. Taxonomy (NCBI): domain Eukaryota; kingdom Viridiplantae; phylum Streptophyta; class Magnoliopsida; order Asterales; family Asteraceae; genus Bidens; species Bidens hawaiensis. The sequence continues at coordinate 129,649 of NW_027495028.1, forward strand.
AGCTAAGGTTCAAGTTATTTCTACTCTACCTCATCCGACGAATGTCAAGGGCATTAGATCATTTTTGGGGCATGTCGGGTTTTATAAACGACTAATTAAGGGTTTTAGTGATATTAACAAACGCTTATGTAATTTATTGTTAAAGGATGCCCCTTTTGACTTTAATGAAGAATGTGCTTAGGCCTTTGATATTTTGAAACAAAAACTGGTTGAAGCCCTAATCTTGCAATCACCCAATTGGAATTTACCTTTCGAAATAATGTGTGATGCGAGTGATTACGCAGTTGGGGCTGTTTTGGGTCAAAGGGTTGAAAAGACACCCGTTGCCATATACTATGCGAGTAAAACCCTCTCGGACACTAAGTTGAATTACATCACAACCGAGAAAGAGTTACTTGCGGTAGTATATGCTCAAGATAAATGCCATTCTTATATTTGGGGTGGTAAAGTAATTCTTTATTCTGAGCATTCGGCTGTCAGGTACCTCATGGATAAGAAGGACGTGAAACCGCGTTTAATTCGACGGGTTTTACTATTACAAAATTTGATTTGGGGATTCGGGACAAGAAGGGGATAGAAAACTTTGTTGCAAATCATTTGTCCCGGATTGTTATGGAAGACGGAGATCCGGACAGGCCCATTAACGAGTCTTTTCCCGATGAACAGATTTTGACGGTTTCCCAAAACCCACGGTTTGCACATATAGTTAATTTTAAAGTTGAACGTGACTTGCCGGAGCATTGGCCGAGGAGGAAAAGGAAGTATTTGATACCACAGTCGAAACAGTACATTTGGGATGGCCCGGATCTGTTCAAGATTGGAGCGGATAAGATGATTAGGCGATGCATTCCAGAGGAGGATGTCAGATTTGTGTTGGAACACGCATTCTTCCTCATATGGGGGTCACTTCAGTGGCCAGAAAACAGCTCGAAAAGTGTTAAGTAGTGGATTTTCTTGTCCAACACAGTTTCGGGATGCTCACGAGTTCGCGACACGTTATCTGAAGTGTCAACAACTCGGGAGTATTTCCAAGAGGGATGAGATGCCCTTGAAACCGAACCTTGTTATTGATATTTTTGATTTTTGGGGGATTGATTTCATGGGCCCATTCCCGAACTCTTACGGCAATTTATACATCCTAGTGGTCATCGACTATGTGTTTAAATGGGCTGAGGCGATAGCCACTAGGACCAATGACCACCTTGTAGTCTGTAATTTTGTTCAAAGCAACATTTTTTCGAGATTTGGAATCCCCCGAACTATTATTAGTAACGAGGGTGTTGGACTCGGTCTGCCCAAGACACATACTATTATTGATGTGGCTAGTACGTTATGATCCAAGTCGGGTCATACCTAATAACAAGCTAGACAACACCAATTATATTTGTTTATATATGATATAATCATAAGTAAATAAATATTGACACTTATGTTATTTGGAAAGATTCTAAATACAATATACTTGTGAAATGAATAAATCATATGAATGATTTATACTTTGAAAGAGAGCATTCCATAGTGTTACTTAAGATGGTTAAGTAACAATATGGAATGTTGTTACCTAGCATGTTACCTATAATATGTTATTGTGTATAACACAATATAAGTGTGTATAACACAATGTAAGTTATATGACACAATATAAGTGTGTATAACACAATGTAAGTTATATGACACAATACAAGTGTTTATGACACAATGTGAATATTTATAACACAATGCATATTTATAAAGTTTGAAAAATAATAATAATAAGAAAGGGAAGGAAGCCCCCCCCCCCTCTCTCTCTCTTTGCTTATTTTATTATTTCAAATAGTTAGTGGGTACATGCAAGGATTCTAATATGGCACCTTGGGTTGTGCTTCCAATGACTTCCTAACTCTCTCTCTCTCTCTCTCTCTCTCTCAAAGTAACACAATTACACATGAAATAAACTCCTCTCCTCTTTTCCTCTCCATTGGATTCGGCCAAAAGGGAAAAAGGCAAGGAAGAATGTGTTTTGAAGTGTAAATCCTAGCTACAAAGGTGTGTTGTCAGAGGCTTGGGGTATGCTAGCTTGAGGAGCTTCCATATTCAAGTTCTTGCCTTTCAATCATCCTTTCCTTTACCCGGTTTTGATTACTTGAAAGGTAGTCTTAACATGCATGGACTTTTAGTAACATGCATGTGCTTGTAAGTATGTATTTCGTATTTGGATCCGGGCTTGGATTTTGCTTGTATAAAATTGGTTTTATACACATCAAATTAACAAGATTTAAAAACTAATTTCCGCTGCGTTTTTCATAAAAATGGTGTTTTATGACTTTGATAATCTTGTTAAAACCCAACAGAGGGATTAAAAATTTTAAGTTTGATAAGTTTCTTAAATGATACGGGGTGGATCATAGACTTGAAACCCCTTATCATCCACAAACGACTGGACAAGTTGAGGTGTTGAATCGGCAAATTAAACAGATATTACAGAAAACCGTTCTGATGTACCAAAAGGATTGGTTAATGAAGTTGACCTATGCCTTACGAGCCTATCGAATCGCTTATAATACGCCGATCGGTACCACACCATATAGAATTGTGTATGGAAAGGATTGCCACTCACTAGTTGAGATTGCACAGCGTGCTTATTGGGTCACAAAGGAAGTTAATACTAGCTATGATGATGCAGGTAAAGCTAAGAAATTAATATTGTTCGAGATTGAGGAGTTACGAGATGAAGCATATGAGTGCGCATCGGCTTATAAGGCGATGCTGAAGAAAGTGTATGACACGAAGATTCGGTTGAAGAGCTTTGAAGTTGGTCAAAAGGTTTGGTTATACAACACGAGAATGAAACTCTTCCCGGGTAAGTTGAAGAGTAAGTGGACGGGCCCATTTGTGATAATTGGAGTATCACAGACAGTTTGAGATTGAGGATTTTGATGACCATATTTGACAAGTGGGCAATGGCTATCGGTTAAAGCCATATTTGGAGATGGATGACATACATAAGATGGACAAGGAATCGGTGAGTTTTATTGTGACCTCACCAATTTATGAAGATAATTGAAGAAACAAGGCGTTGTAGAGCTGTAGACACGCAATTCAGCGCTGACCGGGAGGCAACCCGAAGTTTGTAACTTTGTTCTCATTTATTTTCGGTTTGTTGAGTCGTATGTTTGATTGGTGTCTCGAGTTTTGTGCAGCAATTTCCAAGTGTGGTGAGGTTTGGGTGAAGTGTAAGTCATGAAGTTTCGGTAAGCGTTTGGTTAATTTCATGTCTTTCTAGGTACGTATTGCAAATTTTGACTTCGAAAACGTGTTCAGGTTGATGTCGGGATGTCGAAAAGTGGTCAGGTCAAAAAATGTCCGTGCCCGAAATCAGCCAAAACTTTCTGTTAACTGGACCCATCGCGCTACGTGATGGGCCTAGTTAACTCCCCATCGAGCTACACGATGGGGTTATGACACTCCTGGCGTCTGACGTCATCGCGTAGCGCGATGACGCCAGACAAACCCCGTCGCGTTACGCGAGGGAGTTGAGACCCTAATTTAATTGAATTGGGTCGCGTAGCGTGACCCAAGCCTTCTTAACCCATCACGATACGTGATGGGTCATGGATATCCGAAAAAAATGTATAAAACAGTCACCACCCACCACCTCCTCACTACCATTATCTTCTTCTTCCTTATTTTTCTCTCTACCACCGCCATACCGCCAACCACCACAACACCACTACCGTAATCATCAGTCATCATCATTTTCATCCTTTTATCATCATCATGATCATATACCATCATCATCCTACTACCACCGGAACCACTACTTCCACCGTCATCAACTACTCACTGTTACCACCACATTACATCCTCGTCCATTCACCACCACCATCACCTCTGTCCACCGCCGCCGCCCTACACCACTACTGGTCACCATCGTCCATCATCGTCATCTCAGTCTGGCACCAATCATTTCTTATTCAATTTTATATCCACTTGAGGTATGGTTTAATTGTCGGTTTGTTTTGGTTAGTTAGTTGGTTTGAGAGTTAACCCGAGATTTGGATTTGAATGTTGGATAGTCGGTTCGAGTCAGTCGGCTAATTGAAATGAGTGTGTTGTTTGTCAGGTTAGTAGTCAGGGTAGGTTTCGGTTGTATTTGTTTGTTGTTGCCGGGTTGGCATAATTTGAATTGAGGTAACAGTTTTTGGCAAGAATGATTTTAGTCGGGTCGTAGTTTAAATGTTAGGTTGCGGGCCGGGTTTTGTAATCCTAAAAAACAAAAGAAAAAAAATTATTTTAATATATGTTATTATTTTAATATAAAAATTATAAATAGAAATCTTTAAGTATTTTAATAAATAATATAATAATATTTTAATATATAATAATAGTAATAGTGACAATTTAATATAAATAATAACATTTTGTATTTTAATAATATTTTAACATATATATATATATATATATATATAATATTACTAATTAAATATATTTTAATAATATGGTTGGATTACAGAGCCCAAACCGTCTGATTAGTATGCAAACCGACTTAGATCCGTTTGTTGCACGTTTTTCGAGGCGTCAATCGAGTATGTATGTTAGAGTCAGTCTGTGTTCGTTTAATTGTGTTGAGTCTCGTGTATATCATGTGTTTATCGAGTTTCGGGGATTTAGTTGTTCGCTTGAGCGTTAATTGATTTTGTGTTAACTCGCCGATACTCAATCTCCATTCGGGAGGGTACACCTGGCTTTATGACTTTGTATATAGGATATCCCCGAACTTTGTCGATTTTATTTTAATATTTTATTGTTATTTTGTAGCTATGTTAGATGTACCTGGATCTTCCAGCGCCGCCAGCACAAGCGGCCGAGGTAGAAACCGCCGGGCGCAGGACGACGTGCTTCCGATGTTGCTCCACGGGGTGCGCCAGATACCCTAGCCCATAGTACGACCGCCACAGGCCATCAGGTACGATGGTAACGAGTTGCCTATTCCTCCCGATACGGTTCAAGAGGACCTCATTGGAGACGTCCTCCAGACCCCCCATACGGGGCTTCTGTTTGTACCATTGTTGGAGGAGTAGACCATGTATCGCCATTTCGTGGCGATGCAGCTTCTCCTTCACCGTAACGTTGACTGGACACTTCTTCGTGCAATGGGCCAGGAGGGGTGGTCCGGGAGCTTTTAAGAGCTCGGTGGGCTCAGGCCCTCACGTGTGACTCGACGCAGTACGTCGTGCTCAAACGTGAGTTCTTTCCATATTTAGAAATGTGCCCACCGACTTCTTCGAGCTGTACGCAGTTTCATTCGCTCTTGGCCGGCGGACGTTCGAGATGTCCGTCCCGGACTTCGCCATGTGCACCGGCCTTTACACACCGGAGTAGGTTCTGAACCTAAAGCTCATCCCGAGCATCCGGGGTTATACTCTACGGTCCTAGCAGAACCGTGAGTTCTGGTTGACCGAGGCCCAGCTGGGCCAGTTTTGGGCCACGACAGCGGACGGGACCACTCGAGCACAGCTGTTGAGTTATCTATTCAGGACCTCGTCCACCGCTACCTTCACCGTGTAGTTGCTTTCACCATCGTTGGCCGCCACTCCGGCAACGAGAAGTGCAGCAACTCCAATCTTCTTTGTTTGCTATTGATCATTAGTGGCTGGGATGTCAATATCGCGACGCTGATTCTCGTGTCGTTCTCACGTAGCCGCAGCTGGAAGGGTCAGTCAGCCTATCTCTCGATGGGTCCGTATATTACCCGTCTTGCTGAGTGCTTGGGGTTGTTCGACCGCTATCCCCATTATTATTTTACCCCAGGACCTGCCACAGACCCATATACATTGAAGGATAGCCGGAAGGCCGAGATTTGCGAGTTACTTGATCCACCTACCCTAGTCCCCGTCTGATAGGGCCCACAGACACCACCACCTCTAGGAACAGAAGCGGCTGTCGCGATTCAGATGGGCATACCTACTCATCGAAAATCCGTTATAGTCCCCCGCATCATGAGGCCACAACATCAGTATCCTCTCCGACAGCCACAGCAGCAGCCGCCGCCAGTTACACGTTACATAATCTATCAGTAGCAACTGGCGATGCAGACGAAGATGCGGGCCTACATGGCCCGCCAGGTCGATTATATCCGCATTTTATTTATTCATTTGTAGGTATCGATCCCAGCTGCACTACAAATACATCAACATGCTGGAGAACAGGCAGTGGCAGAGGGCGCAGATGTGGGTGGTGCAGAGCAAGGAGCAGATCAGCTTGCCGCTGCAGGTGGTGGAGCATCTACCTGGTGAGCCATCTTAGATGGAGGAGTAGATCACAGCAGATGATGGTTACATTTTTGGTTATTTTCCCTTTTATTTGTTTTTATTATCATGGTTTGTATTGTATTATATTATATTATATTTAGGAAAATTTGTACGGGTAACATATGTATATATATCTTCTGGTGATTGTCTGCTATATTTCACATTTCATATTTGTATATTTGTGTTGTATGTGGAACTTTGTGGGTGTAGTTCACTATAAGCCCTCACGAGACATCACTCGTCCACCCGGGCTACCAGGGGATTTAAAGTGCTTGTTGCATACGCTAAATGCAACCGTGATTCCTACGAAAGTGGGTTAGATATTTTATCATTTTTAACTGATTTAAAAATATTTATTATAAAATTAACTAATTCGGCTCGGTAATGATTTTTATAACATATTTTATAACGTCTCGAGATTTTTGCTGATTTAGTTGGACGGTATTGGTTGTTGGTGGAGACGAGTGTCACGAGTGTTGTTGAGAGTTTATGGGCCATGATTAGCATTGCATTTTCATTCATAGCAGGTGATTTTAGTTTCAAAATTTATTTTGTTATTTTTAGTTTAAATGTTAGAAGTGTAATTGTATAATTTTAGTTTTAGGCCCATCACATTAGTGCCCCGAGTTTTTAAATTGTTAAACAGTCAATTTAAACCTCGTCTCTCAAATTTTAGTTAATTGTTTTAAAATTTTAGCATTGAGGACAACGTCAACCTCAAGTGTGGGGACGAGGGGGGGGAATTGAAATTTTTAGCCCAATATTACCTCGAAGAGTATTCAGAAACCAAAGTTATTAACTGTTAATTATTGCTATTAATGCCAAGTTAGAGGTTTTTGGTAATGGTTGATTTTTCAGCTTCTCGATAGTTTTCCCGACAATTTTTTTCAAAATGAGAAGTTAAAATGAAATCGTTTAGGCAGGGATAACGAGTCAAGGGGACAGGTATACATGTTCCATATCGGCAACCCTTATTTCCAGACATTTTGTGAGATTAGCCCCTATACTTCATACACATATTATATAATAAATATAAAACATGCCTTGTCATTATTTGAGGGAAACCGGTATGTTTTACAGAATTATAACTTGCTTGTTATATGCTTATCGAGATCTTAATACCACCACCTGTATGGAGATTAGGACTTTAGAAAACCCGTTTCCGTACATAATTCCCTACTAAATAAAATTCCTTAGCCGACATTATCCTTTAAGAGCCCATTTGGACCTTTTCCCTTTTCATTTACTGAACCTACATTACACACCGATTCAGCCTTGGCCTTTACTTATATCTTTACCCGTGTGATTAAATCCAGTTCGTTATCGAGTTGTATATAATCAGAAGAGTATGTAAATAGGTGAACGTCAGAATTGTAATTATTTATGAGTGTTTTGTATTGCTATTAAAAAAATCAACAAAAAGCCAAAAAGAAGTTATCAATTATTGCATTTAGTTGTAAATAGCAGTCTATAGTGCAGAATAGTTCGTTTGTATTTAAGTTTGTCTGTTTATGGAGTTGTATAACTAGGTGTAACACCCCTGCTAAAAGCGGAAACGCCTGAGTATGATCTACAGATTGCTCAAACACACGTGGTACTATTATGTGACCATAATATCATTAATTCATTAAAAGCATTCAAATACACAAAGTTCAAAAGTAATCGTAAATAAAAAAATCAAATTGTTCAACAACTCCATTTTTATCTTTATTCTAGACTAGCGTCTTCCATAGGTAATTCAGCCTCTAATCAAAGCACCTGTAGCATGCATATAAAATAAAGAGTCAACTACAAGTAGTTGGTGAGAATCATCACAGTTTGTTATAATACATAAAAAAGCATACAATTCTATGAACCGTGTGATCAACGCAAGTAAAGTCCTTTCCAATTGGTAACAACCAACGTACTCGGGATTTCGCACAACGCACCCAAGGCCCTTTTCCAGTTGAGGCTGATCAATGTACTCGGATAGCACAACGCACATAAGGTCCTTTCCAGTTTGTGACAACCAACGTACTCGGATAGCACAACGCACATAAGCAAGTAAACACATAAGTTCATAATGCGAATTGTAGTTTGAATAAGTAGTAATAGAAATCGTTTATATATGATTTGCATACTACCCCTAAAATGTAAAAACGTTTAAAAAGGCGGTGTGAGAAACTCACCTCGAAATCGAAGACAAACTTGTAATAAAAGCTTGAAGTGCAATAACGAAATCGAAGCAACTGAACATCTCGAATTATAAAATAAATAATACAAACAACTAACTAACAGGATTAAAAAAGTCGTAAGTACTTGGTTAACGGGGTATTACATTATATTTTATGGGATTTAAGGCACTTTGATATAATATTGTTTTAACGGAATTTTAACGAACTATTTTAATATCATTCGATTAATAATCCATTATTAATATGGGAATTTTATCTTGAACAAATATAACTATGTTAACGAAGTAAGGTTAAAGATTTAAATAAAAAGGAATGCTATCTTTAACTATTCAACAAATTAACATTATGATTTCGTTTAATTTATAATTATTTAAAACAATTTAATATTCAAAGAAAGGCCTTAAAAATATAAATATTTAAGACCTGACCCGGGTTCGAACCCGGGTCCTTAGGTCAGATACACATGAGTTAACCAGATGAGCTAGAAACTTGAGTTGGTAAACTTACAAAAACATGATAACATAAACAACTTCAAGTTCATCATCTTCATCCTCAAACTCTAGATTTCAATTCTTTTAATTCGTCCCCTATTTGGTGAAATTAGTTTGGGTGTTTTGTTTGTTGGCTAAAAATGAATTGAATCCATATGAAAAAAATACTTGCTAATGTTCTTATTTGATGGAGAGCCATGTTTGACCGGAAACAACTTCGATGGAAAATTTCTGAGTTCTAGGGAGTATTTTAGGTGAATATAAAGATTGGGACAAGTTTAGTAGAAGTTTTAGGATCTATATAGCGTTAATTGAAACAAATATCGATTAATCGTGTTAATTACATTCGGTCGTTTTTTCGGTGAATGTTACTGAATTAACTCTACGTTTTGGGCGTTATAATACAATTAATATATTGGTTATTGTTCATTAACAAAGTCTACACACATCACAACGGATTAATTGCTCAAAGAACAAGATAAAGGGGGAGTTTGGGGCCTCGCCATAGCCATTAGGGTCACCGGACGTTTTTCCGGTCACTGGATTAACGTGCCAGGGGTGATATGTTATATTATTAATATATTTTGAAAATGCTACCATATGAAGCTTCAACTTTCAATAACCTTTTAAACTGAATTAAAACAAAATTACATTTTTACCCTTGGACTTTGAAAGGTTATTAGTTCGTTAAAGGCATATATAATTTGGATTATTTTCGTAATATACCCGAAAAAGTTTGCAAATCGTTTAACCTTAATAACCACTTTAGATCCCGGAGTTGTGAAAATCGATCAAAATAAAAAGAACACGAACGAACAATAACTTAGATTCTCATGAATAATATATTAACGAATAACGTTAAACACGAATACAAAGGAACGACAAACTGGTCGGTTTAACGAAATATAAGTGCGAATTCATATTCAAATAAACGTTAACCAATGCCATACATCACGAAACTTGAGAATATTAATAATAATGTGTGTGTGTGTGTATACAAACAAAATCAAAAATTCGATATGGGTCGAGCTTTCGAGTTTGAAAAGTAGCAAATGCTACACTAGGTTTCATTTACCTTAGTCACTAAATATGCCTAATCCGCACCCAAACCTAAGCCTCAGCAAAACCTTTAGTTCGAGTCTTTATGCAACCGGTGGGTAATGGGTGGAGATAAGACTGACTTACAAGTATATTAAGTTGTAACTCATATTTGGTATTTGAGGGCAGAGACATATACTGGCACATCTTTTGCTAGTCCAGATATTAAACCGAGAGGATGTTGATAGTGTGAGGGGTATGAACATGTATGCCTTAACTGGAAACAAAATACACTTGTCTTGGCGGTTCTATAGTTTTGTTGTAGCATTAACTGTAATTGTGGGTTGTCAGTCTTTAAAGTGTCAGTCTGGAAAACTGTGTATGACCTTAAACCTTGCTAGTATTAATGGTGATAATTGATTGACTTATGATGGAGTTTTATGTTTGCTTTAGAGTTTTGCTTGAGGGCAAGAAAAAGATAAGTGTGGGGATGTTATGTTTGGTCTATTTGTCTATAGTTCAGTTTGTTAGTTTAGTTGTTTTAATCGTTTATTATAGGAACTTTGGTACTTCATACGTGTTTAATGTATTTCAGGTCACAAGTGCTTAAAGTGATTAATTCGGACCTGTATGAGCACGGGATGAAGACCTAGGATGTCTAGCACGTGAAACAAGAAGGACAAATGGTTTAGCTGGTGAAGCAGCCCATGCTACACGGTGGGGGGTGAAGAGGGGGCATCGCGCTACACGATGCCCTTTAATATTTTTAAATGTGTTGACTTTTTGTCGATCGCGCTATTTGATGGACCAGAAAGAACACCCATCGCGATACGCGATGGGTCCCACAAACGGAAAAGTTTAGGGTTTTTATTTTATCTCGTTTTGACAACCCTAATGGGAATTAAGCAGTTTCTGGCAATTTTCAGAGCAACAAAAGGAGAAAACCATCATTCCCATTATATCTAGGCCACACTATGTTCCATATAATCTAAATCGAAGACCGAGAGATGACGAATCGCGGCTAGTTCCTTCAAATTATACCGGGATGTATAGTTTGTAATCTTTCAGTATTTTTCTCATGTACTAGAACAATAATTGTAATTATCTTTTTGTTAATCTATGAATATTGATGTTTAGTATGTCCGTGCATTTAGTCGGTTTAGGTTTTTGTCGATCAAAATGATTAGTTTGTCGGTTGCTATAATAATTGCTCGTAGGGTTGTGTTGACTAGTTAATTGCAAGAAAGCATACAATTGCCCTTAGTTGAGTCACCCTAGCAGGGACCGTTTGATAACCAGTGTCATGTGTTAGCGATTGTGGATAACTACGGTTTAGCTCATTAATTAATCTTTAGTTGACTTAGGATAATTAATCTGTTAGGTTGCATGAGAATACTGTTTATTGCTTACTTGGATTTCCGGGTGTGATTTGTTTTGTTTATTGCTTGAATCTTTGCTTAAGTTACTTGTTTAATATTAAACCAAATTATTTGCTAGTGTGATCAGCACTTTTGATAGTTTACTTCATAATTTAGGAATCGATTTCACATTGCATTGACCATATACTCCTCGTAGTTCGGCACCCTACTTACCCTAGCTTGTTTCGGTGATTAGGAACTGGATTTAATTGTTTTTTACTAGATAGCGACAGTCTAGCATCGTAACATCATATATAAGCACAAATAAATAGATAACATCCATAGATTTAAACAAAACATGGTGTTGAAACAAACATCCACATCATAAGTTTCAAAAGATTAATGTTTTGATGCCAAGAAGTTAGATTAGATGTTCTTGGTAACGACAATAAGTTTCAAAATACCATTGTCTTTGTTGTAGTAAAAAACACAAAGTTCATCATTTTTAAGACCATTTGCTTAAGGAAACTTTACCCAATCATGAATCCTAAATCTCTTATTACCGTGAACACGAACCTGAGTAGGAAATTCAATGCATTCACAATTCGTCATGACCAAATCTCTGTTCATGTATAATTCGTTCTTCCTTGCAAAATCAACTGGAATAAGCTCTAAACAAAAATAAGAATGAATTAAGTTTAATACATGCGTTGAGTAAAGAAGTAAATCACGTGGAAGAATAAAATAATGTTTGATCTTACCCAACGATAATGAAGAACCATATCAAGAACAGTAGGAGTAGCTTCATCACAATCATCATCAGAACTCAGTTTCCTTACCTCAGCATCAGCCAGTTGTGCATTATGTTCTTCACCTTACATAAAAAAATGGAGTAACAAAATTTAACAAAATACCTACATAATTAAATTTAACAAAAACAGATTAATAAAAATACCTGCAGTACCATCAATTAAACCACAATTACCAAATACCATTACATTTGAATCATCAATGTAGTTAGGATTTTTGTGTTCAGGTGTTGGTGAAAGATGGGGTGTGCTAAGTAGAGCACCATGACAGTCAAATAACCACCATTACTAATTACCACTCGGCATGTTCCATCGCTTTTGATCGAGGTGTAAGACCGTAGATAAGGCAAATTACATATTTGGCAAATGACATATCATATTGAACTTTTCACTATGAAAAGTAAGTTAGGAATATATGAACTTTCTTCATCATTATGTTCTTTAACTTAAACTTACATACGTAAAGACCAAGATAGCTAATTGAGCTACCTAAACTATTAAAGTATAAATTACTTTATAAAACATTTAGAATACTCACTATTCTATATAAATCAATATTTAATTTTATTTTCATATAATCATTATTTTATACAATCTAATATATAATTTGCTCATTACTTTATACAAACAGTATCAATTTAAGACGAAGGAAAAAAAAAGGCGGTTCAATCGTTCATTCTTACGGCATGTTTGAGTTTATGGAAGACAAAGAATAAGAGCATCCACAATAATGCCCGGATATCGATTAATAGAATCAAAGTAGAGATAAAACGGCTCACTTTCTTATGGATGAAAAATAGGAAGAAAATAGACGGGATAGATTAAAAAAATGGTCCTTGTTTTCAATTTGAGTGTTCTTTTGCAATCTCGATATGTATGTTGTAATTCGGTGTTCTATGGTACAAAGCTATTTGGCTAGCAACTTGCTACTCACTTGAATCATAGTAATAAAAGTTGGATTTTCAAAAAAACAATAATAATAACTTAACAGTTATATGAAGCAAATTAAATATGATTATAGTATTTTACTTTTTTAATAAACAAAAATAATGATGCTTAAATGTCCTAATCATATTCAATCCTAGCTTAAATTTCACTCATAATTCTCTAATCTTCATCTCATTCATCCTAGTTATCCATGAGTCATAGGTCAAAATCATTTTGACAAAAAGGTTATAACTTAGAGAAGACGGCTATTTGTGGCTTTAGTGAGATTGGTGGTTACAAAGAATGTTCACTTGACAGGTTGGGGTGTTCTTGTCTAGCGAATAAGATATTGTTGGTGGTTATAGGCGGTGGTGGTTATAGGCGGTGGTACTGGGATCACACATTGTGTTTTTTTTTGTTTGAAGAGCTTAGAGAGAGATCAAGATCAGGTGATTACGAAGATGGTGATTGCAGGAGGTTAGGTGGTGAGTTGGGGTGGAAGAATTTCAAGAGAAAGATAACTTTTATTCTTTTAGCTTTATTCATTAAAATGTTTTTTTTTTAAATAAATTGGTAAGAAGACCAATTTGTCTTCGTTTGACCGGCTTAACCAGAAAAACTAACCGGGTTAGGGTCAAATGACAAATGCAGTTAGATTTGTAAACGTAAAGATTAAAACGGATCAATTTTAAAGATAAAAGACAGGGATTGAAGTTAGATACAAACACAAAGGACAATTTCTATAATTATGTTTTTGTGAAATAACCGTTTAATCATCAATAAATTATTTCACATGTTATGGGTCTCACCAAACCCTAATAGCCCTTAAGTGGGTTATAACATCTTATTTGTTTGTGAAACACTTTCATCACCAAGCCCTAATTTAATTTCTCTCTTTTACATATTCTCCATCGTCGGTCTATCCTCCGCTTCACCGATTAACTTCCGATTATCACCCACCATCGTCAACCTCTCCTCTCATTCATCAACCACCATCGTCATGTACATCAACTGCCTCTTTTCATAAGACAAATATATATGTTCATGTTTGTTCATTTAAAAAAATTAACATGTTCTTTTTCGTTTATGTTCGTTCATTAAAAATCTAAAAACTTACGTATCTCAATTGAAAGAGCCCAAACGTTAATAAAGTACAATGAACGTAATAAACTAATACATACGTATGAAATCAAAACAAAACTACTTTAAAAAATAAAACAAATCTTTAAAAAGTATAAAATAGCAAAACAATTAAAAATAAAAACCTAAATAAATCCCCGTAACACGGAGAGTCAAACTAGTATGTATAGATATATATATATATATATATATATATATATATAAAGGATAAAATACAATAATCCTTTATCGTATATTACGTACGCGACACTTCTAACCGTTGATTTTCAGAAACCCAAAATCACAATTACATTAATCCTCTCGTCGGCAAACTCAGCTCCGTTTCCGAACAAACCCGCACCCAATCCTTTTGTGAGCTCTGCATCATCTCCAAAAACGACCTCGAAAGTCTCCCTTTAATCGCCGCCGCCATTCTGCTCTCCGGCGCCATCAACAATTTGAAATTGGAGCCAATTGATCGGTTAATCTTTGAAATTGATTCAATTAATCATCTATTTGAAGCTTCAATCGATCAATTTTGAGTTCTGGAAGATGGGTTTTTAACATTGAACGTTTAAGATTTGAACTTGTTAGTAGAACGTATTAGTAGAACGTATTAATAGAATGTATTAGCAGAATGTATTAACAGAAAGTATTAGCAGAACGTATTAGAAGAACGTATTAGCATAATGTATTAGGGTTTGAGGTTTTATTTGCAGGTAACGAACATTTTTAGGGTTATATAACTCAATTAGTTTGATATCGACCTGCAAATTAGTTTAATACCGATCGACGGTTGAATTATATTGATATGGATGGATGCTCGATGAATCAATTGATGAATTTTGAAGAACAGGGATTTGGGGGAATTGAATAATAGATTTGAGGAGTACAGTTGGACGTTCTGGATGGAAATATCCTTTTGATAACTGGCGTATCGTGGCGTATAATTGTATTTAAAAATTTAATCGCGTATAATTGTACGTTCTAGATACTCGTGTACGTAATGTACGATAGTGTATTAGCGTACGTTAACCGCCCCCTATATATATATATAAGCATAATTCGAAAACCCTCTTGAGTTGAGAAAACCCGTGAAAACCCTATGTAACATCGGTTTTTTTTTCTTTTTTTTTTGTTTGTTACATGTAATATATGTTGTTACATTTAATACAAAACATCGAAAACATAAAAAAATGTTTTGCTATTTTTTTACATTTTTTTAGTAATTTTTATATATGTTTTCAAGAGAGAGAAAATGTAAATAAACTTTTACAATTTTTTATTAACTTTAAATGTGGACCACTGGATTTAATCTTTAATTAAAAACATGTGGTTGAGAATGAGTTTCTAGAGTTTTCACAACTCAAGTGGGTTTTCATTTTATACTTAGCCTATATATATATAAACTCACTTGAGTTGTGAAAACTCTAGACACCCATTCTCAACAATATGTTTTTAATTAATGTTTAAATCTTGTGGTCCACAATTAAAGTGAATAAAAAATTTAAATATAAATATAACTTTTTCTCTCTCCTGAAAACATATATAAAAATTAGTAAAAAAATATTAAAAAATAGCAAAACATTTTTTTTTCCGATGTTTCGATGTTTTGTATTAAATGTTACAACATATATTACATGTAACAAAAAAAAACGATGTTACATAGGGTTTTCGCGGATTTTCACAACTCAAATGGGTTTTTATATATATATATATATATATATATAAACAATAATAACAAAGGATTAACAGTAAGTCGGTAAGTGATCAATACCTATTAAATTAAAATACGTTTGATATAAAAATAAAAAGAGAAGATTTGATAATTAATAAAAAGATTTTGTCATTATTGAAGCCAAAATCAGACCGTTACCGAACGGAAATACGCGGCAAACACTTCATCTACCTGGTTAAATTTAACTAATTAACGTTGTGAAGAATTCAACCTTAATTCTACCTCTACTTTATTTTTGATAAATTGCAATCTGGTTTTCGATTATTTTATTCATTCTGGGTTCTTTCTTATTCTTTATTTTGACTTTAATTTGTGAAGTCAAAGGAGATAGGAAGAAGATGGTTAATAACAGAAGAACTCTGGGTGTTGTCATCAAGAAAGCTTTATCACAGTATGTGTTTGATAATTTATATAAATATTTAAAAAAAATGATTTTTTAATCATATAGTTTTGCTAATATTTACTGTTGTCTGATCTTTAGGACAAATGATAACAAGCTTATTAGCAAATATTGTGTGAATATTTGTAATTATAGTATTCAGCATATTCTTAGGCATAATATTGTAATTATAGTATTCAGCATATTCTTAGGCATAATAGTTACCATAGATTGGTTCCCTTCCAAAGTTATCGGATATCATTGTATTATAAATTGCAATCTCAATTAATAGAATATTCATTCAGTAAATTATTATCATTCTTATATGGTATCATAACCTCCGATCCTATTTTACCTCTTTTTCTTCCTACCATGGACGCCACCCTTCACCCCGCAATGGCTGTCACAAACATCAAGAATATGATCCCTCTCATTCTTGAAGATGAATCCTCACACTTCACCACCTGGACCGCTCTCTTCGAAGTCCACTGCCGTGCTTATCAGGTGTACGAACACCTGCTGCCCCGCACACCAGCACCCGTCCCACCTACTTCCTCGTCAGCCGAAGACATAGCCAAGGCCCTCGCTGCCAAGGTTGCGGCTGATGCTCTCTGGTCCCGCCTAGACGCACTCGTTTTGCAGTGGATCTATGGCACCATCTCCAAACCTCTTCTCCATATTATTCTGATTCCCGGACAGACCGCTTACGAAGCCTGGCTCGCAATCGCAAACCACTTCAATGACAACAAGAGTACTCGTCAAATTCTTCTACAACACCAATTCTCAAACATACACCTTGAATCGTTTCCGAACATGGCTGCCTATTGTCAACATGCCAAACACCTGGCCGATCAATTGAACGGTGTGGGTGCCCCGGTTGATAATCAACGTTTGGTCTCGCAACTCCTAGCCGGCCTCACCGAAGCATATGAGAGCATCTCCACGGTGTTACAGAATCGTGACCCCTTGCCAGATTTCAGTGAATGTCGCTTCTCACTATGGCCGAATCCACGAAGAAATCAGTCTCCGCCAGGGCAGCGGCCTCTTCGGCCACCGCCCTTGCTGCAACCACCGTCTCACAACCTCCTGTCGCCGCCTCCTCGTCTACTCGCAGCCGCGGGAACAGCCGACCAAGAAACCGGGGACGGGGTACCAGCCGTGGGGATCGCTCCAACACCAACCACCCTCAACACCCCTACATTGTGTTCCCGAATTCGTGGACGGCCAGCCAATGGAGTTCGCTTATGCAACACAGCCCACCACCCGGCACCACACCATGCCCTTACCCCTCTGCTCCTCGGACCAATACCTCCTCGGCTGGCATTTTGGGTGCAGCCCCGGCTCAGGCATACACCGCCACTCTTTCTCCTACTGACATCCAGCAGGCCTTGTATGCTCTGTCACTAAGCCAGCCGGATCCAAATGGTGTTATGGATACTGGTGCTTCTAGCCATATGAAAACGCCTCAAGGTACGATCTCCCCGTCTTCTTTTAATACTTGCACTTCTAAATTTATTGTAGTCGGAAATGGTATGACCATTCCTGTGATTGGCCAAGGCAACCTAACCCTCCCACCTCCCTTCCCATCATTTAAATTAAACAATGTCCTATTTGCCCCAAATCTTGTCAAAAACCTTATTTCTGTCCGCAAACTTACTACTGATAATTTATTGTCCATAGAATTTGACCCTTTCGGTTTTACTGTGAAGGATCTCAAGACCAAGGCGCCCCTCCTACGATGCAATAGCTCGGGCGACCTATACCCACTGACTGCTCCTCTCCCGCTCAAAACCACCCCTACAGCTTTTGTGGCCACCACTCAAGACCGTTGGCATCAACGCCTTGGGCACCCGGGCTTCTCAACTTTGCAATCGTTGCCTTTATCTTTTTCTAGTATATCTAATAAATATGACAACACTTTATGTCAAGCATGTGTTTTTGGTAAAAGTGTTCGATTTCCATTTTTTGATTCTTGTAATCGTACTAGTTTGCCGTTTGACATTATACACAGTGACCTGTGGACCTCCCCCGTGCCTAGCACCGGGGGCCACCGGTATTATGTTTTGTTTTTAGATGACTTCACTAATTTTCTATGGACATTTCCCCTCACCCACAAATCACATGTATTCTCTGTTTTCTCAATTTTTAACACCTACATAAATACCCAATTCAATGGTAAAATAAAACAGTTTCAATGCGATAATGGCAAAGAATACGACAACAACGCGTTTCATAACTTTTGTCGTCAAAATGGCATGCATTTTCGCTTCTCTTGCCCCTATACCTCGTCTCAAAACGGCAAGGCTGAGCGTAAGATTAGAACAATTAACAATATGATACGCTCACTCCTTGCTCAATCCTCCATGCCACCCGCCTACTGGCACTTTGCTCTTGAAACCGCCACTTATTTATTAAATATTATTCCAAACAAACACCAACAATTTCTATCTCCTACCACCCGCTTATATGGATGCGACCCCACTTATGAGCACCTTCGCGTGTTCGGGTGTCTCTGCTATCCGTTACTACCATCCACCACCATTCACAAACTCGCCAACCGTTCTAAACCTTGTGTCTTTCTCGGTTACCCCCCACATCACCGTGGGTACCGTTGTTTAGACCTCACCACTAATACCATTTTTGTGTCTCGTCATATCCAATTTGAAGAGACCATCTTCCCGTTCGCCACCACCCTACCCTCCGCCCCCACTTCCTATGACTTTCTTGACACTCCTTCCAACCCACTGTTGTGGGATAACTTCACCTTCACTTCTCCGGCCCTACCGCATACTCCTTTTGGCCCCCCAAGCCCAAATCGGCCCACCTCCTCTACACCTCACCACCGTACGGCCCAATCCCCCTCTACTCCACCTTCGGCCCCTCAACCAGCCCACACTCCACACGCCCAACATGCCCATAACTCCCCCCTAGCCCATACGTCCCCAACCCCCACCTCAACTGCCCCTCCGAACGAACCACCACCACCTCCAGCCCACACCATGCGCACCCGCTCCATGGACGGTATCCACAAACCCAAACACCCATTTAACCTTCATACCACCACCGTCGTTCCTATACCCAACTCACCAC
This sequence comes from Bidens hawaiensis, assembly GCF_021521415.1. Lineage (NCBI taxonomy): Eukaryota > Viridiplantae > Streptophyta > Magnoliopsida > Asterales > Asteraceae > Bidens > Bidens hawaiensis. The sequence goes on from NW_027495028.1 coordinate 149,062, forward strand.
AGGTTGCCTTGTCCTCGCCTGAATGGCAACATGCCATGAATGACGAGTTTAGTGCACTTATTAAAAATGAGACTTGGGAGTTAGTTCCTCGTCGGCCTGATATGAACGTTATTCGGTGTATTTGGCTTTTTAAACATAAGTTTCGTTCGGATGGTAGTTTGGAGAGGTATAAAGCCCGTTTAGTTTGTGATGGTCGTGGTCAGCAGGTTGGTATTGACTGTGGGGACACTTTTAGTCCGGTGGTTAAACCGACGACCATTCGCCTTGTCCTTACATTGGCTCTCTCTAAGTCCTGGTCCATTAATCAGTTGGATGTTACCAACGCATTTCTTCACGGTAATTTGGAAGAAACTGTCTACATGCACCAACCTATGGGCTTTAGAGATCAACGTTTCCCTAACTTTGTATGCAGGCTCAACAAATCGCTTTACGGTTTAAAACAGGCTCCACGAGCCTGGTATCAAAGGTTTACTGATTTTGTATTACTGCAGGGTTTCACACAGAGCAAGTCTGATACTTCTCTGTTTATCTATCACCATGGACAGGACACCGCCTACTTACTTCTATATGTAGATGACATCATCCTCACTACATCTTCTGAGGCCTTACGTACCCGCCTCTTGCGTTCTTTATCTGGAGAGTTTGCCATGAAGGATTTAGGACCATTGACTTACTTTCTCGGTGTTTCTGTTACTCGCAACGGGGATCACATGTTCTTGTCTCAGCAGTCTTACGCCCGGGACATTATCCATCGGGCTGCTATGGATTCTTGTAAACCTGTTGCAACCCCAGTTGACACCGGCTCCAAACTTGGGAACGCATCATCTTCTCCATTTCATGACCCCACTCTGTACCGCAGTCTGGCAGGTGCTCTGCAGTATCTTACCTTCACTCGTCCTGACATCTCTTATGCCGTCCAGCAGATTTGCATGCACATGCATTCACCATCTGATCATCATTGGGACGCACTTAAGCGTATAATCAGGTATTTACAGGGTACTACGGAGTACGGTCTCTCGCTGGCTCCTGCTCCCAATATATCTCTTCGGGCATACACTGATGCTGACTGGGCAGGTTGCCCCGACACTCGGCGGTCTACGTCCGGTTACTGTGTCTACCTTGGTGATAGTCTGCTCTCTTGGTCCTCCAAACGACAACCAACCGTCTCGCGTTCCAGTGCCGAAGCCGAGTATCGAGGCGTTGCCAATGTGGTTGCTGAAATTTGTTGGATCCGAAACTTGATGCTGGAATTAAATCAACCGCTAACAAAGGCCACCCTGGTTTACTGCGACAACGTCAGTGCTATTTACTTATCTGGTAACCCGGTTCAACACCAGCGCACCCAACACATTGAGTTGGACATCCACTTTGTTCGGGAGCAGGTACAACGGGGGTGCGTTCGCGTGTTGCATGTCCCCTCCCGGTACCAAATAGCAGACATCTTTACCAAGGGTTTGCCTCGTGTTTTGTTCGATGATTTTCGATCCAGTCTCAACGTCCGACAACCTCCCGATTCGACTGCAGGGGTGTATTAGCAAATATTGTGTGAATATTTGTAATTATAGTATTCAGCATATTCTTAGGCATAATATTGTAATTATAGTATTCAGCATATTCTTAGGCATAATAGTTACCATAGATTGGTTCCCTTCCAAAGTTATCGGATATCATTGTATTATAAATTGCAATCTCAATTAATAGAATATTCATTCAGTAAATTATTATCATTCTTATAAAGCTGAACAAGTTTATGAATCATGTTCATAGACCAATTAAAGGGTAATAAGCCTTTGCATCATTTTTAGAAAAAATTTAGCCTATTTTTATATTAAAGCTTGCTGATTTATTTGTTTTTTTAAGGGGTACTCTGTTTGCTCAAATTGGAAAGAAAACGAGTTTGCCTAAGGTACCATTTTCACTACATACTCTGGAAGAGTTCTCTCGAAATCAGTTCGTTTTGGAGCCGAAACAGTCAATGAAGAGTGTTGAGATCTTTGATGATGATATTATGGTATTGATCTTTATTTCAAGTGTTTGGGAATAACTTATAATAAATTTAGATTATCTTAATTTTGATAGAAGACAAACTATTGTAGGTGGTTGAAATGGAGGATGCATTTGAAGAACCGGTTGTTGATATTGACATTTCCGACGCCCAAAACGCGCTTGCTGTTGTGGAATATGTTGATGACATCTACGCTAATTACCGAGAGATGGAGGTAAAGTTTTTGAATCTTTATGTATTTTTGGGTATATTTAATTAGGGATCCGCATGATCAAGATCAAATTTTGTTCATCGTATTGCAGTGTTATGGCATGGTTTCGCCAAACTATATGTTTACACAACAATTTGATATTAATTTGAGGATGAGAGCCAAACTCGCTGACTGGCTTATTGAGGTAACTTCACAGATTTTTTTTTATCTTTTGTTTTTATGTTTTATTTATATATTAATACCTACTAACAATAGATTTTGAAATCAAATCAGGTGCATCATCTGTGTCACTATCAACACGAAACACTGTTCTTGACGGTTAACATCATAGACAGGTTTTTGGCGAAGCAAAGTGTGTCTAGAAAGAAGTTGCAGTTGGTTGGTTTGGTTGCCATGCTGTTGGCTTGTAAATATGAGGAAGTTTTGACCCCCGTTGTCGCGTATTTGATTTACATCTCAGACAAAACTTACTCAAGAAGTGAAATTCTTGAAATGGTAATACTTAATGTTTTTTCTTGATTTTGGTCTTTTTGTTGTATAATTTTTTGTTGGTTTCAATCTACTTTTTGCATGATTTTTTTGTTGATTTTGGTCTTTTTTATACGTAGCTGTTTGTTCATTTTGGTCCTTTCTTTATAATTTTTTTGCTCATAATGGTCTTATAATAATATAGTGTTTTTGTGTTTTTAAGGAAAATCTAATGCTGCACACATTGGACTTCAATATATCAGTTCCAACCCCATATGTTTTCTTAAAAAGATTTCTGAAGGCGGCTCAATCCGACTTAAAACTAGACCAAATGTCGCCTTTCTTGATGGATCTTTGCCTTGTGGAATACGAGACGCTCAAATTCGCTCCATCATTATTGGCTGCAGCATCGGTCTACACTGCTCAGTGCACCCTTTATGGGTTCAAAAAATGGTCCAAAACTTGTGAATGGTATACCAAATACTCTCAAGATCAGCTTTTGTAAGCCATTCATCTTTCTTTTCGTTTTAATTTCCATATGTACATATTCAATACATTTGTTCAAACATGTTTGTTATAACACACTTACGAACTTGTTTAAAGCGTTTATGATAATTTTTGTTTTTTGCGGGATTCTTTCTTATAGGGATTAATCGAGAATGATGGTGCGATACCACCAGAGGGCAGCAAGAGGGAGATTAACAGCGGTTTACACAAAGCATAACACTTCAAACTTTGGATATGTTGCCAACTGTGAGCCTGCAATGTTTATTGTAGACGAGATCCATCAATGAAACTTTTGGGGTTGGTTTGACAAGATGGATATTCTGTAGGGGCTGATACAGAAAATTAATTTGGCAAACTTTCTGGTGTTTGCCCTTAGTTAAAAGTTATATCTGTTTAGGCTATGGTTAACAGGTTGTGTGTAAATTGCCATCTTATTATCAATGGATTATACTTGATCTTGAGAATTCATACTGGTGAGTAAATTCTTAAACAGCTACAAACTTCTCATGTCGATATTTGAGTCTTGTTGTTTATTTGGTTCGTAATGAACAAAAGGCTTTCACAAAAAAAATGTGTCCTTGTTAGTAAATTACAAGAATGTATAATGTTTAATCTATTACAAAGTTTGATAGTTACATATACGGTGGTTACTCACTAGCAAAGGTAAACTAATCTTGTTAAGGTGAAGAGGGCATATTTGGGGAAGCTTATCTGATTCATCGGGTACACATGACTGGTTTTCTTTTTTTCTTGGAAATTGAATTGGGTTATTAAGGAATACCACTATGTAAAAGTAAGGTGGATTTGTGTGGTTGGTTGCTTGAATTTGGATAGTGTTAACAAACCCCCTTCACCCTTCACCCTTACTGAACCATCACAACATCTAGTTAAAACGACACAACGTTTGAGTTTTTTTCTAAACTAGTGTTGGTGGAAAAACTATTTACTATTTTGGTATTTATTAAAAACTATTTACCAAACTATTGTTTTCCATCCATTTTTCACTTTTTACTTTTAAATCAACATATTAATGTATTTTTATTTCTTCTATTAGTTATTCTATTATCTATTTTTATTTTATTTTTCTATATATTTTGATTTGATCAATACAATACATTTTTTTTCTCATTCAACCTTCTCTTATTTTTCTTTAGTTACTCATTCTAAATTTTTCTTTTTTTATTACTTCCTTTATTTGATTTTTTTAAATATATAATTTTTTGTCCTTTTGTTTTTAGAATATATTGATCAGTTTATGAATTTTATTTTTCGGGTTTTGTTTTAGTTTCGTAATTCCGATCAAATTTGTGTCAAATAGTTGCCACGGCATATAAGTTTTACCAACGCCCGAGTTTTACCATTTTATGTGGTTATTTTTTATATTAAATATGTTCATTTTACAAATTTAGTTTTCATGTTTAGTTCCAGTATCGTATAACCTAACCGATACAGGCCGAATTCGTGTCGAATAGTCGCCGCAATTTCTGGGTTTTACCAACGCCCGTGGTGTATTTTTCTTATTTTTCCTCTTTAAATGTGATATTTTACGATTCTTTTTTGATTTATTCCAGTACTATAGCGAACCTAGCCGTACTGATGGAATTGAATTCGCGTTAGTATCGGTTAGGTTCCACGATACTGGAACTAAACCCGAAAAATAAATTTATAAAATTACCATAGTTAAAAAAATAACACTAAAAATCGGTAAAACTATGTGTTGCGACGACTATTCGACGCGAATAAAACTTTATTAATTAGGTTCGTTACACTACCTGAACCAAACCCAAAAACAAATACCGTAAAATAAATATATATTTTTTAGAAAAAGAAAACGATAAGAAAATATATTAACTCAATAAAAATCAAATAAGAGATGAAATAAAATTAAAACAAAAAAGATTTGGAAAAAATTAGAAAATGATGAATGAAAAAAAATATATCAAAAAAAGCTATCGGATTAATAAGATGAAAATATATAAGAAGTATGAAATAGAAATAGATAATAGATTAACTAATAGAAGAAATAAAAATACATTAATATGTTGGTTTAAAAGTAAAATGTGAAAAATATGTAGAAAACACTAGTTTGGTAAATAGTTTTTCATGAACACCAAAATGGTAAATAGTTTTTCCACCAACAGTAGTTTGGAAAAAAAAATTCACAACGCTTCACGAGAGTGTCAAATTACAACTGATGATAAGTTCTTAGTAATAATAAGTTCATTTACAGCTGATGAATCACAAACAAACAAACCATATCAGAATCGATTTTTAAAAACTTTCAATACGGCAATCGAATTTAAAAAGAGAAATCTGAACTTAAAATTAAACCTAAAGTAGAATGATGAGCGGGAATTGAAAGTAGAGATAGGATATGAATTAAGAGTTTCAACGAATGGAATTATTTTCCATTTTGCCTTAGATGCGTACTTTACATATTTCAAAATTTATCTATCTATATAAATAATTATAAATTAGTATAATTGAGAATTTTAATGTCACAAAATTTTTTTAAGGTTATAACTTTAACTATTTATATGATTATTTTCAAAATTTGTTCAAATTGTTGAGTTGGTTTGATTGTTGATTAAATGCATCCTAATTCTTGTAAATGCATCCTAATTCTTGATATACTAAATGGCCTAAGTTCAAGTTCCCATTGTAGCACATTTTCTTCTCTCTCTCTCTTTTTCTTTTTCTTTTTCTTTTTATCCATCTATGTATGTATTAATTGTTGTATTAGCTTTTTTTAGTTATGTTTTATTTGTTATTTCTTTTAAATAAGACAAAATTATTTTTTAGGTTCAATTCTCGTACATGTAATGAACCTAATTGATACCGACAGAATTCGCATCGAGTCGGCTTAACGCCAATGGTTTTGTTTTATTCCCGTAGACTCATCGTCTTAACGCCCGGAATCGGCAACGGTCGAGTTTTACCAACCGATGCCACCCCATTGGTTCACCTCATTGTTTATAATTTTTTGTTTTACATTTGGTTTTAATTCCGATACGATAATGCGCGTCACCGAATTCGCATTGACTTACCGACTCAATGCTTGGGATTTACCACTATCCGAGTTTTACCGACATGCCTGGCGCAACACGCCGGGTTAAAAACTAGTTCAATCAAAAAATCAATCATATGTGTTACTCTCTCTGGTTGTTTTTCACCCCTTCTCAAGCCACCAGATTGCTTAATTTGTGATTTAAGATTTCTCATGCTTTTAACCCGAATTCACGGGTATTGGTCTCACAAAAACCGAATAGTCCTTAAATGGGTTATTATATCTCATTTATTTGTGAAATCTTTTTATAATCAAACACTAATTTTTGCATGTCATGTGTCTCACCAAACCCGAATAGCCCTTAAACGGGTTATAACATCTCATTTATTTGTGAAACTCTTTCATTATCAAACCTTAATTTAAATTCTCTCATCTACATATTCTCCGTCATCGATCTATCCTCTCCATCACCAGTTAACTTCCTATTGCCACCCACCATTGTCAACCTCTCCTCTCATGCATCAACCACCACCATCACCTACAACAACCGTCCCTTTTTCATAAGACAAATATTTGTGTTCATTTTTGTTCATTTTAAAAACCAACATGTTTGTGTTCGTTTATGTTTGTTCGTTAAAAATCTAAAAAAACTTACACATCTCAATTGAAAACATACACATCTCAATTAAAATAGCTCAAACGTTAAAATATAGGGAAAATTCCCAAAATAGCATTTTAGAGAAAGAAGTCCCATTTTAACCATTTTTTCCTCAAAATTTTTTATAATTTGGATTTGCAAGACGCTTTAGAAAAAGATAAAAATAAAGAGGGAGCAAGCCAAATTTCGAAAGAAAGTCAGGTAAAAGACGAGATTTGGGGAAATAATGCCGTGCAAGTCTAAATTATTTTGTAATCTTGGAGCAAAAGTCCAAATTTTTCTAAATCTTTTTTATTCAAAAAACCGTCTTGAGAGACTTTTTTTTTATGTTTTCTACCTTTCCCGTCCATTTTTTCAAATTCTTAGAAAAATATATTTTTTACAATTATACCCCTTAACCACCAACACCACCACCACCTTGAACCACCACCATCACGTCGGCCCCACCCAATCACCACCACCCCCACCCCATCGTGCTAATGCGAACTAATTAATCATGCTAGCAACATGGAACAGAATCTAACAGAAATTAAGTTACCTGCACAGAATCTAAAAAGTATGGAACTGCTGGAAGAACTTGTCTCCTGTTGGCAAAGAGAAAATATATAAGATTTGTGGACTGGAAAATTTTGATTGATTAAAGTAGTTTAAAACCCTAACAGAGAGCTGCAACAAATTATTGATGTATTTCCATCTAAATTGTCTGGCACTAAACATTATTAAAGCTTCATGAATCTCCAACATTTTCTAAAATCCATGTATGAATAATACTGTTTCTTTCGGCAGATCAGTGCCATCAAAGGGCACAAGCACCGAGGTTCAAGGTGGTGGTGGTGGTGGTGGTTAAGGGGTATAATTGTAAAAAATATATTTTTCTAAGAATTTGAAAATATGGACGGGAAAGGTAGGAAACATAAAAAAACAGGTTTCTCAAGACGGTTTTTTGAATAAAAAAAATTTGGAAAAATTTGGACTTTTGCTCTAAGATTACAAAATAATTTGGACTTGCACGGCATTATTTCCTCAAATCTCGTCTTTTACCTGACTTTCTTTTGAAATTTGGCCTGCTCCCTCTTTATTTTTATCTTTTCCCAAAACGTCTTGCAAGTCCAAATTATAAAAAAATTTGAGGAAAAAAGGGCTAAAATGAGATTTCTCTATCTAAAATGGGCTATTTTGAGAATTTTCCCTAAAATATATAATGTACGTAACAAACTAATACGTACGTATGAAATCAAAACAAAACTACTTTGAAAAATAAAACAAACCATCTAATCTAACTAATATATTAAAGCAAGACACTTTTTCCACATGGTCTTTAAATATGCTATCCACATAGGATGCCAACTAATCAATTTCCATTTATACATATTCTATCTAATTAACTAATTTTTTAGTTACCATTCATTCAATTTAACAAATTTTTATGTTAAATGATATAACAATTAATACATTTATTAGTATTTGTTATTTATTAATTAGCTCAATTATGACTTTCTTAAAGTTATATTATTAACAATTTCTTATTACTTCAACGTGGATGACATATTTGAAAGTCATGTGAAAAACATGTTTTGCTTTAAATATAATATCATAATTATAATTGTTTCATATGCCATGACATGTACTTCATGTTTGATTTCACATATAACTTGTATCGAATATGCAAACATTTTTTATTCGATATTATATCATTTTTCAACCCGTGTAATACACGGGTTACTACTCTAGTTACAAAATATAAGCAAAACAATTAAAAAAACAAAAATCTAAAAAACTCCTGAGAGCTCAACCAAATTTTTTAAAGCATTTTTTTTCCAAGCGTTATAACGTTAAAAGATCATAGATGGTAGTTCAACCAAATTTACCTATGACATCATTGTCTACAACACATAAATGAGAAAGCATTTATAAGCTTCAAAAGTGTAGACTTAAGATTCAGATTTTGTATCATATAATACAAACTTCTCTAAAAACTACAAAAGTTTCTCTCTCTAAAAACCGTGGATAAGGCAGATGACTTATTTGGCAAATGACATACATATTGAACTTTTAACTATTAAAAATAAAGTTAGAATAACATTATATGAACTTTCTTCATCATGATGTTCTTTAACTTAAACTTTACATCCGTAAAGATCAAGAAAGATAGATTACTTTAAAGTATAAATTACTTTATAAAAAAAATAGAATACTCACTGTTTTAAATAAATCAATATTTAATTTTATTTTCATATAATCAATATTTTATACAAACTAATATTTAATAAATTAATTACTTTATACAAACTGTATCGGTCAATGCAAAAAAAGGGGCGGCTTAGTCAATCATTTTCACATCCTGTTGGATTTTATAGAAGACAAGCAACAAGAGCATCAACAATAACACTCAGATGTCGATTAATATATTCAAAGAAAAGCTAAAACAACTCATTTTCTTATGGATGAAAAATAGCCGATAGATTAGGAAAAATGATCCTCTCTCAAATTTAAGTATTCTTTTGTAGTCTCGATATGCAGGTTTTAAAGTATAAAACAAAATAATAATATTAATAATAATAATAATTTAACACTTATATGAAGCAAATTAAATATTATAGTATAAAATAATAAAAAGAAAACCAAATAAAAAAAAAAATTAAAGATTAGGCGTAAATTATCAAGATCAAGATTAATAACATTACATCAAAAACATCAGAATTAGCACAAAACGACATGGTTTAATCAAACAACCCTGGGAGAATCCAAGCTCCTGATCAGAAGCTGTTTGACGGCGGCGATGAGATCCTCCGCCGGATTCCTGATCGACGATCGGAACTTCTTGCAGACTCTCATATGCCGATCCAAAGCTTCCTCCGAACAACTTCTTTCTTAATCGCCTCCGTACACAGCCCACAGATCCAACGGCCATGGTTACTCGCCCTCACCGTAGCAATGTACGCCGGCGTACACTCCTCTGTTAATTTACAGCACTCGCATTTCACTAATTCCACGTCATCGTTTGGTTTAACTGCTACTGGAAGAACTGTATCTTTAACCATTATTCTTGAGGGAATAATTTGATGAATTTTTGCTAACTGAAATGAAAATAGTTGTAGCTATATAATGTATCAAAATTTATGATGAATTTTTGGAATAACAAAATTTATGAAATTGAAATTCGAATTGTTTTTTATTTTTATATTTCTACAACAGCCCAATTTTGTAACCCGGTAAGACCCACGAAACCCGTTTATAGTTTGATAGGGTCGGTTCCATGGTATAGCATCTGGAGTTAATTGGGTCCGAGTTCGGGGCTAGTAACGGGTTTAAAGAAAGACTCATGAACTAGTTTGTATCTCAAATCAATTATATACTTGGTTGTTCTATTGTTTGATTTTGTTATTATCTTTCTGACTTGATTTATTTACTAGTTTGAATTGGGTTTTTTAAGACAAGTTTTATAAGAAATTATCATTTGTGACATATACTTATTATATGTATGATTGAAAGAAACTTTTGATTTACGCAAAATATATGTTGGCTGATACTAATTATAATTAGCAAGAGTTATAATTCTTATGTTGTTAGTATGCTGTCTGCATATTGCAATGCAAGCCCACTAAATTCCCAACTAAAAACCATATCATATCAAACAAACTGGTCCAATACTAACAATCGATTCTAGGACCCCGAGCAACCCGTCATGAACCTAAACTAATTATTAACATTAGGGTCGGTTCTCGAGTCTCCACTTTACTATTAGCCGTGCATAGATCAAGGTCGGGTAATACTATTAAATAATTACCCCTGTCTAGAAACGTTTCAAATTTCATTAAAATCAACTATTATGAAGTTCAAATAAGATTTTTTTTAAACAACCATTCGAACTACTATTAAATAATTACACCTTTTTTATTGACTATGAAACTGAAATAAGACGAGACTTGAACTTAAAAATGTGTTTTGTTAGTTAACAGATACACAGACTATGGAGGGGTATGGGGTTAAGGGTCGAATACTGGAAATAAAATCATGATTGCTGAATTTAAGGTCACCATGTCCAACTAATCTTCCCGTGATTACACTCAGAATTAATGGTGAATTATTGAAAAATATTTCTACATGCTTAGGGTGATTTTGACATTTATAGAAATTGAAATGTTTCGTTCATGTGTATCAGACGGTTGGTTGGTTGAATTGAGTGTATCCTTATCGTCACGATTCGACCTTTAGATGAAAGTAGTTAAAGATACGACAATTGGTGTGCTAGATCCATGCCAACTAGATTTGATTTGACAACAAATATTTGTCTATATATAACCTAAAACAAACACAACATTTAGTAATCAATCGAATAATTGTTTGACCAAACTTGAAAGTGGACATCATACCCTCTCATTTCATAGGCTTAGTATTTCAAACTCCTTTTATTTGCAATAAAATTTAGTTCAAAGTTTAATCTCATATCACAATTTACAATCGTGCATGAACTAAAAGACTAACTAGAAGCAAACGCTAGAAGCAAACACATAGAGGAAAAATGATAGGAAGGAACGAGTGATTGTTTCTTTCACGGCTAATAGTGACTTGATTGGAGATATGTGTCGTATACATCGAGTAACTGCTTACACAAATTATTTTAAGAAAAAACGTTTCAACTAATTTCATTTATTAGAAATCAAAACTCAATTGATACCCTAAGCAGCATGTTTCACATGTCTTAACCTGATATAGGAAGATCCAAAGACAAACAATTAAAAAGAAATCTCGTAAAACATACGAGGAGTTTGATAAAGTCCATATTTTAGGACACGATTATTCTTTTACCTCCACTTTACAGCAACGGTCCCTTTGTAAATATAATCTGCTTAATTTTCAATATATTTGTAAGATCATCACATATTCAAAATATAATTCAAAATTACCAAACACTCATTTTAAATGTTTAACAAAAACCCTCTTAAACTCTTGTAAAACAAAATTTTTTAAATATTTGTAAGTTAAAGATTAACTTTTTAGTTTATGGATCGGATTATATATTTCAATTAGATGGTTAAGGGATGTTAAATAGGTTGTATGTACTGGTAGACAGGCTAAATATGATACGAATCCACAAATTTTACACAAACCCAAATGCTATGTCACACATATGAACTTAATAGGGCATGGGTTTTCATAGGTGGACACATATACAGTTAGTTTAACATGCATTTTATTGCATATATTCTTAATATTTAAGTTCACATATAAAAATACATAGGTATGTAAAATATTTATGCTTAAATTGTAATGGATGAAGCTAAAATAAGAAGACAGTGCATTTTAATAAGTTTAAGAAGAGATATTGGCCATTGGATCTAATGTGTTAAAGGATAAGATTAAATCTAGTGAAAAAACATGGTGTATTATAAAGATGTGACATGTAAATTAATTAAAGAAGAAAATAAAATGTTTAAGACATGATGAGTTTTAACCTTCTTGCTTCATACACTTGTTAAAAAACGCTAACTACTTAAGTATTATGAGTAAGTGCGAGTGGTGTATGCGGATGGATAGATGCTATGCTTGCCTGTGGTCATGCCTTTCATCTAATCTAATCTAATCTAATCTAATCTAGCTAACTCATTCTCAACCATCAAACCAAACCAAACCAAACCAAACCAAACCAAACCAAACCTCACATTCATTCCTTCTTATACTCAATACTAATACTAATACTAATAATCTCCACTCTTGATTTCATTTCAGATTAAATAATAGTCCTGTATTCAACACACATCACCGGCCGCCGATGGATCCATTTTCTGCGGTCTCTTGAGCTTCGTCAAGGTAGGAATAATAATAGTAATTCATCTATTTATCACCAGATCTTATCGAATCTCATTGATTGTATTGTTTCTCGATTCAATTTTGAGATCTGTTACTGTTGATGATTACGTAATGCGTTGAATTGTGGATTTAGGCTGTGATTGTGTGGTTAAAGTGTTGTACTGTGAAATTAGGGTTTGATTTTAGGAAATTTGGTAGGTTATGGTTGTGATGTGTTGATTATGATTATATGATTTGTTGGTTAATTAGGATTGGGGAATGTTTGATTTTATGTGAATTTGTGGAGTATGTTTTGGTTATGTTGATATAAGCTTTTTAACTTTGTTTGTTGGTTAATTGTTTGAAACAGCACCTTTTTAATGGAATAATGTTGATGCTTTCTGTTATTTGGATGAATTAGAAATTTATATAATTGTTATTCACTGTAGTGTCACTGTGTGTGTGTGTTATGTGAGGATGTTCATGTAATTTACGAGTTTATGAATGTGATTTTTTTCTCTTGAATGCCATTAATAAATGCAAAAGTTGACCAGATTGTTGACTAATAGTGGTTCATGCATCTACTACACTGTTATTTGAAACAACGGTTTTTTATTGAACAAAATGTTGAGTGAAATATTTGAATGGTTCTTTTGTGTTATTTGGATGATTCAAATTCTAAAATGCTAAAAATTCTCCAGTAGACCTATATATATGTTATATTCACTTTCACTATATATAATATATATATGCGTGTGTGTGCGCGCACATGTTTTAGTTCTAAGGACTCTATGTGATAACGTTGATGTAATTTGCAAGTTTTTAAATTGAGATTTTATTCTTTAACCTTACAAGTAATGCAGAAGTTGACTAAAACGGGTGTATACGTCTACTAAAATGTTAATGTGCTATAGTTTTCTGTTTTTGGGTTCAGGATAGGGGTAATGCCAGCTGCAATTCACTATAGTGTATAGTGTATGTATGTGTGTTAGTTTTAAGGACTCTTTGTGAGAATGTTGATGTAATTTACAAGTTTATGAATGGGATTTCTTTCTTAACCTCACTAATAATGCAAAAGTTGACCAAATTCTTGACTAAAACGGGTGTATGCATCTACTACGATGTTAATGTGTTGTAATTTCTTTTCTTTTGTTTTTTTTTTTGGTTTCAGGATACGGGTGATATCAGCTGCAATTTACAGATTTGAATTTAGAGTTTTACCCTACGCAATAGAATTAGTTTCAATTTAATACCTCAAAGAATAATGAGCCTGCTCAATAAAGGGCCTTCTGCCATTGACAAACCACTTAGCACCACAACAGGGAAAGCAAAAAGTTTAAATCCAGATGCTGCTGAATTCGTCCCGTTTGCTTTAAGGTCACCATCCGGAAACACAAATGGTGCAGACACGTCTTCAAGTTTCAGCACTTTTGGTGGTTCAAGTTCAACAGTCGGGAAATCAATACTAAACAGGTCAGAATCATCTGTTTCAAATAACTCAGATGATGTGGCGCACCAGTTCTGGCGGGACCAGCTACCTGATGACATCACTCCCGACTTTAATGTTTTGGGAGAAGAATCTCAAACAATCAACAGCCTTCCTTTTTCAAATCTATCATTAACAGATGTTAATGGGAACTCAAGGTTATCTTCTTATCAAATCAATGGTGGCAGTTATCAAAATGCAGTTAATTTTCAACATAAGCAAGTGAAGCCGTGGGACATGAATGGTGATCAGTTGGTTACTGGTGTTGTAGATGAGGTTTATTATAATGGTGATGTTGGTCAAGGGTATATAGATGATATGCTTAATGAGCAGCAGGTGGAGGGTACGGATGTAAATTCACTTGAGTTTTTGGCTTCTCAGTTTCCTGGTTTTGCGGCTGAAAGTCTTGCTGAAGTTTACTATGCTAATGGATGTGATTTGAATTTGACAATTGAGATGCTTACTCAGCTTGAGGTATGTATATGTGTGTGTATACACACACTCGGACACTTTTTTGTGAGAACAGAAAGAACATAAACAATATTTATTTATAGAGCCTACACATATGTAGGTTTTGCGCACGTGTAGGTATATTTTCTACAGTTTACATACACATACCTAAACATGTAAAGGTAAGTGTTTTAAAGTGAAAACAAACTTATGAACAAATTAATAACCTAGATATTTGTATGCTAGAAGTAAAAGTTTTCAAAAAGATTCACTACTTACAGAAATTTAAATGATTTGCAAATCATAATAATTCAGTCTTCTGTAATGAACCTCTCCATATGTATATTATATATATTTTAATGTATCCTGCTTTTACATGTTGTGGGTCGAGTTAGGGGTGTGCATGAAACTGAAATGGCTGAACTGGCATCGGAATTCCCGACGTAACAGAACCGAAATAACTGAGCCAGATAAAAAGAAGCAATGGTCTGGTCTTAAGTTTTCTAAAAAAACAATAAGTAATCGGTAATAAGTTAATAAATGGTGTAGCCAAAAAGTTATAGTTCCAAATATGTAATAATCAATTAATCATTAATTAAAAAATAAACTTTGACCCTAATTCATTATTTTGGCCCATTTTAATTTTCGAGTAAAAAATTTCAAGCTCAGATGGTAAAAATGAAAAGATTGAAACCAAACTGAACCATTTTGAAAACTGTTAGAACTGAATGGCTTTAAAAACCCAAAAACCGAATTTTCAGTTTTTTGGTTCGGTTTGAACCTAAAACCGACCCAAATGGAATTGATATCTATTTGTATCTATGCATAAATATGCTGTTTAGCCTGCTTTGTTTATATATATAATTGCAGCTTCAGGTAGATAACAGTTTGAACCAGAATCTGAACTCCAAGACATTATCAGCATCTGCTCCAAATCTCAGTGCTATGGATTTCCCTGCACTCTCTCCAACCGATAATCATAATAACGTGCCAACGTTTCCTGGACACGATCAGCACCCGAATGTTAATAATTATCGTTCATTGGATAAAGAGTTACTCATGTTTAAATCTTCATCAACCGCTCCATCTTTAGGTGCTACAGATTTTGCTGCTGCAGTTAGAAAAACCGCACCACTTGAATCGAGCATATGGAAGTTTGATAAAAGCCATTCAAATTCCACCATTGGATCAAGTAGAAGCTCTCAGAGCTTAGTTGGCGGTTATGGAAGAAGCAGTTTTGGGGATCGGTTGGCTAACCGTGGTGCAACCCGTGCGGCTCCTGTCTGGCTTGAAACTGGTGACGCAGTCGGTAATGTTTTTGGTGAAATATATATTATTTAGTTAAACAATATTGTTTTGGTTAAATGAATTGTGTGAGTGTGCATGCACTTTAACTTTGTGAGATCGCAGCAAATATGTACTCGGAAATGCGGGGTGAAGCTCGTGATCATGCACGTCTACGCAACGCGTATTTTGAACAGGTATGGCTTTTTATGTTTGATGCATTTTATAATTTCACTCTTCTTTTATTGAATGATGAAGTTATAAAAATTAGTTGTGAAAACGAAATAACACATATAGAAGGAATTCCTAGTAAGCGTGGAGTCATCAGCATATGTGTTTCTCATATGCTTCTATATGAGGTTGTGTGAAGGTGAGTTGACTTTTTGTTTCAAACGTGAATACATGGACAAGGCAATTTCTCATATGATTAGCCTGTGGATACATGATCATGTTCATCTGTAGTAGTTTTAAGGCCTTAGATCAATTAGAGACAGTCATTTTACTAAGCAATGAGAATGAACAAAAGTGATTGATCAGATGCGATGATCATTATGAAAACAGTTATAAAAGTTACCTTTCTTAGACTAATAATGAAAGAACACAATAGTACAAGTTATAATTAGGTCATGTCATAAATAAAATGTAATATTTGGTATGTGTTGAAAAACATTATGAAGATGCCATGAAGGTAGAAGTAATTAAGGACAGAGGATTCTCTTTTGGAAAATAACAAAAAAAAGATTTTACATGAAGTATTCTTAGGTATCATGTTAAGGTGCCCTAGATTAAAGTTCAAGCCACTGAGATAGCTCTGCTGGAATATTTGATAAGCATGTAATAAGCTTGTCTATGGTCATCTATTTTCTTCTTAGTTAGATTGTGCAAGCTATTTGACTATAGTCTTCAGAAAAATATATTATATAAAGAACAGTATTCTTTGTTCATCTCTTCTTTGTTGTTTTCTAACTATGCAATCATCCACGTATGCATTGTCTTCTTGTCATCATGGTTTAAAAAAACGGAATGAGGCGGCGCCTCAAGGCGCGCCTCGAGACGAGGCGGCAACAAACCGATTATGAGGCAGCGCCTCTAGGTTTGAGAATATACGTACGCTTCCAAGGTCTGAGGCGGCCGAAAAACGGTGAGGCGGTGAAATTGATTGAGGCGGAAAAACATCAATAGCATCCATATGATGGCAAATTCTGACGCCGGAAATCAAGAAGAAGGGAGAAAGCAACCGGGGAAATCAGGATGAAAGAGGCGAGCGGCGACAGTGGAACTTACGTTTTAGAGATTTAGGTTTAAATAAGTTTAAATGTTTTGGCATTTAACCCCCTCTGTTTCAGTGTTTTACCTGAGTCCCTGGAACTTGTAAATCTTTACACAAAAGTGTCAAATTAGTTTGTGTACTTTAACATTTAACCCTTCTATCTTCAGTAGCTTACATTTAGTCCTTAAATTTGTAAATTTATACATAAAAACTACAAATTAACATTATAAATTTATATATTGAAGTGCAAAGTTTTGTTTTGTATTATTATTTTTTATATTTAGTTATGAAAGTTCTTTGTTTGATGTCTAGTATTTTATTTCTTTTAAGATATATAAAAAATATACATATTTTTAATTCCGCCTCGGGCTTACGCCTTGGTTCGCCTCGAGGCTTACGCCTCTTGAGGCTAAGGGAAAACGCCTCGAGGCTCGATTCCGTACTTTTAAACTTTGCTTGTCATGTACTAGGGCTCTACTCATTGAACTTACGAGAGCTCGGCTAATTTTCGAGCTTTAGGCCTAAAGCTCTAGATTTTCTCGCTTATTGTATGTTATTTATTTATTTTTTTATTCGTATACATGTGCAATTACTGCTATATATATATATACATACGCTTGTTTATAATTTTATATAAATTAAGTTATAATTATTATAATAATATAATTATAATTTATTATGTTGAATAGAAATTACTATATATAAATAATAGATTCATTTAGGCTCGTGAGTGTAGTCAAGTTAGGTTTATAAAATTCAAGGCTTGAGCTTGATTATCAAATGAGCTCAAGGTTAGCCTAGAGCTCACCGGAGCTCGTTTAAGTTTGGTTCGGTTAGAGCTTTTAACGAGCCGATATTGTGTAGCTCACAAGTTGCTCAACTCGTTTACACCCTACCATCTACTATCTCATTGAAGTAACTCTAGAGTCTAGACTGTATATTTGCAATAACATAAATTCAATAATTCTAGGTGCACACAATAATTTCAAATGATTAAATTTTGAGAAAAAAATTACAAAAAGACCAGTTCTTATAGTACAGATTATAGTCATAACATTTGGCGTTGCATTTGCAAAGTTCATTCACAATTTAGCACATAAAAGAAGCTTTTTCACATGATAGAAATTGCTCATTGCTCTAGACTTGAATCTAAACTACTTTCTGATAACGCCATCATATTTAAACTTGAAAGCTATCAGACCACAAATTGGTGAATTAATCCCAGTGATTGCAAGCACTTGGAGTCGAAAGATTCCGAGTACTACATTCATACTAATTATTTATCATCAAAATTTGTTTTTTAAGCACACCGATTTTTGCCGTGTATGCAGGCACGCCAGGCTTATCTTGTTGGTCACAAGGCTTTAGCTAAGGAACTGAGTGTAAAAGGGCAATTACACAACATGCAAATGAAGGCTGCTCATGAAAAGGCTCAAGAATCTATTTACTATCAGAGGTTAGTTTTTTTTTTAAACAATTATTTTGCAAAATAATTAATATTTTAATTTCTTTCATTTGCTCATTTTAATTCTGTAGGAACCCGGCAAGTCTAGATACTCATGGAAACGGAAGAGGACAAGAAAGAATAATCGATCTTCACGGGCTACACGTGAACGAAGCAATCCATGTTCTAAAGCGAGATCTCATGACACTAAGAAGCATTGCCAGGTCAGCAGAGAACCGAATGCAAGTCTACATATGTGTTGGAACGGGCCACCACACAAAAGGGACCCGCACGCCAGCTAGACTCCCCGTTGCTGTCCAAAGATACCTCCTGGAGGAAGAAGGCCTTGACTACTCTGAACCCCAGCCCGGGCTTCTCCGGGTTGTGCTATATTGATAAAAATGTTAAAAAGGTATACACGCTTTTTGACACCACAAAAAAAAAAGAAAAAACCATAACTCGTTTTAAAAAATGATGATTAAAGAGGGAAAAACAAGAAAATGAAATTGTTGTAGGTGTACATGGTGGAAGTAAGGCAGGGAGATTAGTGTATCTGTGTGTAATATAAAGGTGTAATCACGCAACAACAGAATTAATTACGTTTTGTTAGGGAGGTTTTGATCAGTCACAAACATTAGTGACTTGTATTTTTTGGTTAGTGTAAAAGATTGTTTCATGTGATACTGTATTACTGTGAAACGTGACGCAAATTGCAAAAGTTTGTATGTTTCAGGGGATCGATCATCAAAACCCGAGATGGTGATGGTTTTATGCTACAGTCGATGTTCTTGATAAAGGATATCGGGCGAAAGTAGTATTTGGTTTAGAGTGTGAATTTCCGATCAATATGAGCCTATCATGAAATCTGTTGGTTTGTGTTTCGTTTAAACGGGTTTGAGTTGTTAATTGGTCAAACTTCAAACACATTATCTAATTGTGTTAAATCTGGTACAAGTTTGTTATGCTTTGGTCATGTGCCTGATGATACTTCCGTACAATACTTCCGGGCTCAATAGGTTATCAGCTAAACATGTACACTAAACTAAAAATGCACGATCAATTAGCTTTCAGGACTTCGGCCACGCTTGTAATTGTGTTTGGTTGGCACGTTAAAAAAGGGTTTGATGGGTAATAAGTTAATAACAAAGTTAAATGGTTAAACAAGTAGGTAGGTTAAACTTTCAAATTATATGTATTCTAATTTTAACATAGTTGAGGTGCCAACTTATGTAGTTTCAATACGATTCCAACAGTTTGACAAACAAATTGCATAACCTTTATTATTATTATTATTATTTTTTTTGTATCGAATCTGTCAGTTTCAATAATGTTCAACCTCCCACATAACACCCAAATCAAATTTGTTTAAAAATAGGAGCAAATTTGTCTAGAGGGTGTTAAACCAATAACACTCTCTTTAGCAGCATGATTTTTCAAATTCCAAATGCTTTATTTTTTTTTATAAAATTATATGATCTTGTGTGATTTGTTATAATTTCATGTGCTAGGACATAATACCACATTCAATCTATGTTTTAGACTTTTTAGACACAGTAGGTGAGTTATCGGGATGACTCACGGACCCCCCTCTCTTCTTCACGTTGGCAACTAGCAAAAAAAACCCCACGAACCTCATCCTTTCTCTTTTACTTATCGTATCTATCTCTTTATACAGTTATACCATTTGTATTTTGGAGTCACCTTTTTCTGATTGGTTATCTATCTCTTCCACCTTAGCCCAAAGACATTCGTAGGCTCTCCATTAATCTTAACCGACCATTGACCGATAACCAAACCAAACTATGCTTACATCTATTAGTATATAAAATTCTTTCAGTTAATTAAAAGAATACAAACGATGGTAAACTAAAGAACCAAAGAAAATTGGTTTAGATAAAAATAAATTAAATAAACCAACAAAATTATAAGAAGTAAACTCAAAGTTTCATCAAATTTTAATGCAAGACACACGACATGATGTTATGCTGGTTCCTTCTCTTCTCTCCGTCACTATCACCAACTTTATATTTTAATATAACAATTAATCAAAAGAAATACACAAAACTCGTCATGGGCATGCTCGCCGACCCCAAAGGAGGGAGCATGAATTCACACTAAAACTTTTTGAGTGTATATTATACTTCAAAATTCTACTTGTTCCACAAAATTTTGGTTAAAGCTATTTTTAAGCCTTATAATTATATACTTCTTCATAGTAAAATTTTAATTATATATTCCCCTTCTAATGTTCAGTTACCCTTTTCAATATTTTCAATCCCCAACTGAAAAAACCAACCGTCTTCTCCATTCACACAATTCGGTGTAACGTCCTCGTTTCATTAAATAAATAAATGAATAAAGTAAGTCGGTTTATTTTAGTGATCGTATCATGTGATGTTATATTGATTAAATTATATGTAGAATATGAATAGGATTAGGAGAGGTTAATGGACTTGGGAGGGATTATGGTTTAAAAGCCATTGGACTGTCTATTTAAACCCTAAAACTCTACATTCCTATCCTCATCATTTCATCGTCATTTGTCACACTCATAAACCTCCTGTACACCAAACATTCCAAATCCAATTCCATCCATTCAAGATCTAGTTAATCAAAGGTAAATGTTATATTTTAAGATTTAATCATCCTTTCGTTTCTTTCTCATTTCATTCTATTTTCGTTAAGACAGTTAAGACAATCATAAATGAACAAAGAATTTTGAGAAACGAACACGAAACCGACATAAACAAAATCCAAACAAATCTAGCAATAATAACAATAATCAGAGACTTGCCAAAATGAAAATAATGATAATAAATCGGTGTAAACATGGTTCACCGAGACCCGGATCCCTACAGTTCGGACAAGACTAAGAACCCAAACCAGATTTAAAAAATGGAGGCTCGAACTACTGAACCCGGAGCCCAAACAACTCAAATCAGCCACGAAAAACGAACCCAAAAGCAACTGAAACGAAATGGTCCCCTGTTCTTCATATTGTTCACCAACGGCTCGAGTTATAGACCAAGGGAGAACCAGATCTGAAGAACCCGCGTGCGAACATGAAGGATTCGCATAGCCGTTCGAATATTGGCATGCGAAGTCATCCCGTGCGAAACCCTCCATGCGAAATTGATGGATTCGCATCCTGTGCGAAACCCTCCATGCGAAAGTGATGGATTCGCATCCCATGCGAACGCCGTGCAAATTTCTTACCGTGCGAATCCTTTCCTTCGTTATGATGGTCATGGGGGCTGGCAAGGGAGACGGAACAAGCGACGGGGTAGGGCAAGGGATGGCCAGCGTCTGGCGTGGCCGGAAGGTGAGGGGTGGCGGTGGCTGTCGGATTTAAGAGAGAGAAAGAATAAAGAAGAAGAAAAGAATATGAAGGGAATGGGGGTTGGTGAGTGTTTATTATAACCACAACAATAATAATAATAATAAGAATTTATTAATTAATAAGAATAAAATACTTGGATGCTAAACTAAACGAACCCGAACCCGAACCCGAGACCCGACTCATTTAGAACCCAAACCAACCCGCCTCATGTCAAACCAATGGTTTATGGGACCCGTTTGGTAACATTTAAACGTAAAAGTCCGTTATAAATGGAGAAGGTAAAAAGGAGTTCATGAACGAAGGATGACTTACGAAAATAAATAATTATATAATAATGATAGGAATGAATAGTAATTAACTAATATAATAATAAATATAAATACGATAATAATAAATGTCGTAAAGAATATAAACTAATAAAGACGGTTTAATAATAAGATAATGCCAAGTATATTAAATTAACATGAACGGTTAAGAAGGTTTCGTGTCGGTTCGGTTAACTCAAAAGTTAACCCCGTTAACTTAAGAAATGAATGACAAGAGATTATAGAGGATTAATACGTATACCTTATTAAACAGTTAGCCGCGAACAACTCAGGAAGGGAATTACTATTAACGGTGAACGTAACAGGATCCAGGTGAGTTCTAGCTCCTTTCTCTGTGACATTTTTCGGGGCTGTGTGCATACTCTATGTGATAGATAAAATACTTATCCTAAGTGATAAGTATAAGATACATGCATGATTGTGCATTGAATGTTATTATTATATGATGATTATATGAAGGAATATGTGTATATGCGTTATATACATAAGACAGGTAAAGTATGTACGTATGATGTGAAAGTATGGATAGCTGATGGAACTGGTATGAATGTATGGTGAAGCGAAACGAAGGGACCAGACCCTAATAATATCTGAGATGACAGGGAGCAGACCCTAATAGTATCTGAGATTGAGACAAAAGGGACCGGATCCTAATAATAACTGAGATAGTAGGGACCAGACCCTAAGAATGTCTGAGATAGAAGAAACAGAATAGTTTATGGTATATCTTAGGAAAGTATGAAAGAAAATATGTAAGCACGTATGCAAGTATATAATGTATGTATGAATGAGTAATAGTAAGTAAAGCATGAAATACGTATCTTCGGACGCGTATAAGTATGGACGTGAATGTATTGTATGTTAATTGATTATCTATAACTCACTCAGCGTAGCTGACTTTTAGTAAACACGCAGGCCAGTAGAATGAGACAAGTTGCTTGATGAGGACACGTGGCAATAAGAGGAAGACTGGCATCGTTATGAAGAAGACTATCATGTCATTTATGTTTTATGTTTAAGACTTATGTTATTTATGTTTAAGAGAAGATGTTTATGTTATGTATGAATAATTGACTTTTATTTCCGCAAAATGTTGTAATTCACTCTGATTTCCGAATTATGTGAATGACTAAATCCATCCAGCGAGAAAGTAGGGCACCCGCCTTACACTCGGCCTCGTCTACTCTCCCTTCAGGCAATGCTAAGCATAGGCGAAGTTTGGAGGAAGACATCGAGGAAGTCGGACGTAAATACGTATAAAATGTTCGTAAAAGGAGGGGGGGCGAGATCAAATTTTCAAACAAATACAGGCAAATTTACACTATGTATAAATATTTTCGGATGAAAACGAATAAATTTACAATATTGCGCAATAATACGGAGGGGTAGAGGTCACCCTTGGCCCTAACTATACTTCGCCCTAGGCGGAAAAAGAAAGAAGACAACAGCAACAAGCAGAGAACGAATCTGCTTCAGTGTCTCCATTCAAGCTCCGTTCGATTTTGATTCTGTCTCCGGCGAGATTGTAACGTTTGTTCGATTCTGAGTTGGTGCTTCCGGCGAGACAGTGTCCGTTGAAATATTTTTCAATTTTTGGCATACTAGTTGCAAAAAAGCCTCTTAAGAAAAGAATATATGTAAATGGCTAAAAAAAATTGGGTCCGCCACTACTTGTCATTTATTATTTAACTTCTTCAAAATGAATTTTCTCCCTACAATCTACACTCTCTTCATCGTAGTCAATCAGATTGTTCCATCTCTATCATAGTCTCATAAAAAATTGCATTAACGACATTAATAAAAACCGAGCTTCATAATCGATTAACATAATTGAAGTTCAGCTTTGTTTGTTGTTAAAGAAATCCCATAACCGAAGTCATTAGTTATGGTGATGGTTAAGGGTAAAAACTGAATCAAACAGCGTTGGGCGGAACTATATCACATCAAATACTATATGTATAGCTATAGAGGTAGGGTCCTAAACCTCCCTGGTACGACCCTGTACTTATTACGTTATGCTTTGTATTTGTTATTTTATAATTGTTTACTAATCAATGTCAATAGGCTGGGGGTTGTGGAGGTAACCCCTAGCCGGGTTTGACCCATTAAGGTTAGGGTTTTATGATGGTGGGCATGGAGCTCCTATATAATATAGGGAGCCTTCATCTTTCATTTGAAAGGATCCTCTCTTGGACTTTCTTGGCTTCCACCATTTTTTGTGTCTGTAAAAAAGAAGAAACTTTTAGGAGTCACCTCCATTCCCCGTTTTCCATGACAGGTCTTGAGCAACCTGAGAAGAAGACCGAGATGTGACTTTGTTCATGTTCAAAACCAGAGAACATCCGTTCGACCCGGGTGGGGTTGAAGTGGTGTTTCTTCATTAGCGTCATCTGTGGGACCCGACAACGAACCACATCTTCGATATCTCTTTTTTGACTTCTAGATCTATTTTTTGGAAGAGCAAGAGGAAAAATAAATCTAAAAAACCCTTTCATATCTATTGGTATTCCCAAAAAACCTTCATGGTTTCGAACACAGATATGTGTTTCCTAAGTGACGGAGGCCGGATCCGTTTATGATTTCTTCAAATCCAAGTTCGTTTGAGCAATAGTCACTCACCACTCTAATAGTCTAATGTGTAAAAAGTAAGCATTTAATGTGAAAATGTCTTCTGAAAAGTCAACTTGCTATAGTAATAAGACACTGACAATTTAAAGGTAAATAGCATTAGGCTTTACCTAATTTGTTTTTTCTGTTAAATGATCATAATTATTGCTATAACTTCAAACAATAGTATCATATCCAAACATCAAACGATATTTTTTTGAATTTCAAGTACATGTAGCATAAATGATGATATAAAGAAGGTATGCAGGTCTCACGCAAAGTGTCCCGCTAAGTTGCATTCTTTTTAACTGGTAGGGGTACTAAATAATAACAATAATTGTTTTTTTTCTTTTTACTATAACTTTAAAAATGAAAACAAACACGAAAAATGCACAGTAAAGCATATTAAGGTAGTTTCATACCTAATCCTAGGAGCTCTCATTATAGTATCCTTTTAACATCTTTAATAATATCCATAGTAGCATATAGTAATTACATACGGTTAAAGTAATACCAACCAATTTTATACCTAACAGATCAATTGGGTTATGCTAAAATATTTAAATAAAAAGAATACAGGTCAAATGGGTTAAGTTAAATATATTTAACTAAAAATCACGTGTACCTCTCCAGGGTTGTCAAGAAGTAGTTGTTGATCAGTGGAACCGACAATAGGCTTACATAAGCATATCTATATAAAAGTGAATGTTTATAGACGTTGTGATTTCTTAATAATCAAATAATAAATCAAAGAAATAATGTACTTTCGTATGAATATAACAAGTGTGGCTTATTCATAACTTTCAAAGAGGTGTTCTAAGTTAGGAGGTATGTAAGCAAACAGATCTACCTATAATTCAAATAGAGAGTAAAGCCAAAATAATATTTCCGAACTCAAAACAGATACAGTTCCTTAACCTTATTAAGATCCATATTTGTTGGTATTAATAAAATGCTAAATTAATTCTTGCAAAACATATATACTTATATAGAGAACAAAACGATTACTTACCGTCAATTTTTGATCAGTTCCAGAAGCATTAGTGAATTTGACTGATCCTTGAAGCACAAATATAAACCTAAAATAAAAAGATAAATAAATCACATCAAAAGTATTTTTTTAATAATAAATT
The DNA here is from genome assembly GCF_021521415.1 of Bidens hawaiensis. NCBI lineage: Eukaryota > Viridiplantae > Streptophyta > Magnoliopsida > Asterales > Asteraceae > Bidens > Bidens hawaiensis. The sequence goes on from NW_027495028.1 coordinate 175,048, forward strand.
AGTAAAACATGAATACCTCTCAACATCATATAGGAGATCATATAAAGGCATGTCATAATTAATGTTATTAAGCTAAAAAAAATATTCATATTGATTTTGAAGAGATATGATAACTTGACAACACATCTTCAAGTTCTTTTAATGAAGACTGCATTTAAGTCTTAGCTTTTACAGTAATGTCACCTATATTTCAACCATATCACTTTCAAACTATATTATTATAATGAGAATCAATTTTTACTAAGAAATTTTATGCATTCTAAATACGCTTTTGACACAATTGTTCTGTTTTCAACAATAAGCATGATGAATCATGGAGTTCTAATGGAAAATATCAATAGGAAGAAGCAAAATAATTAAGATCAAAGCAATATAAACAGTTATAATCAATTAAAACCTTAAAATTGGGATGGCTGAAAGATCAATTATGAACTAAACTGACCTAATTTGCACATATCCTTTTGAAAATTTAATCCCCAAAGGCCGATTGAAGACCTGAATAACTGCACAAACAAATTTCTTAAGCGTCGACGCAATTCGATTTGATAGTATATATGCCATTTACCGTCAAGTGAGGGTTTACCTGGTTTAGATTCGTAAATTGAAACAAAAAGAATCAAAATATGTTGCAACCGCCCGAGATAATGCAGTGAAGGGTAGATCAGATGAAACAACCAACAAATAATCGACTCTATATGAACCAAATCGATAATTTGGTCATTATTAATCAATTCACCACAAAAATTCAGCAATTTGATTCAATAAAACACGCGAACGCCAACAAAATCCTAATTTAAGATGAAAGGCGCAAACGAAATAGAAGTTCTTGTTGGATAGATTTATTAGAGCGCGAGTGGCATTATGTAGTAACTGTTACAGTAGCAACTATTCAGGAGAAGGAGTCTGTGGAACTGAAAACTGAAAGAGAGAAAACAAATAAAATAATAATAATAATAATAAAGAAGTTAACTGCAACATTTAAGGATTATTAATAAACTATAAATACCTATGCTTCAAGAAACTTGTACTTCAATGCTTTATTGATTTGTACATTGTAATCTACACATCGGATTTGAAAGTTTTTATATCGAAACGTTGACAAAAATAAACACGTCGCAACGGTAAGATCGGTGTTTTTTTTAATATAATATACTAAAATATATTGAAAGAATAATGATTGTAAATAAAGTTGTCAAATAAAATGTTAAAGATAAAGGGGTAAACTTGTAAGTTTTTTTAAAATTAACAAAAGATGAATAAAGTTATGAGGAAAAATTGTAATTATTTTAAACAAGATTGAAAACACGTGAGATTTAATTCTTCAATTACCATTTTGTCCCTCTTTGAAGTTGTACCATGTAGGGGTGTGCAGGTCACGGTTCCTACCCGCGAAACCCGTGTAATCGGTTTACAAAACCGTATAATGGAACCGTTATTCGAAACCATGTACGGGTTCAGTTCTGAAATTCAGCTTGAAACGGGTAACGGGTCGGTTCCGGGTTGTACCCGGCGACCCAAGTCGGAACCGTGAAACCCGTCTTCGGCTTCTCTATGCTTTTCTCAAACACCTGTTTTTCAAAAATTTAAACATGTATTGGTGAGACATATGCATCTTTTATATATTATGGTTCTTATAAATCATTAATATTTTAAATTTTCATGGTTCAAACTTCATTTCTTTATTGTTTATAATTTTTATCTTTCTTTAATTTCAACTTAATGGTTAAAATACTTTTATCATCTGCTCCATAAAAGTTCCTCTTTGTTTACTGGTTAAGTTAGTCTATATGTATCTAGAAACCCTAAAAGTATAAATGAAGAATACAGCTAAACGGCTAAGCGACGCCGGATGTGGTCTAACCCGTGAAAACCGCCAACCCGTCCCGTAGAACCCGTTTCAAAACCCGGACCGACCCATTTGTAGATGGTCCGGTTCCGGGGTTCAAAATTCCATGTAAACGGTTTCGGTTTCGGTTCCGGTCCGGGTTCCATGTAAACGATCCGGGTCGTACCCGTTGCACACCCCTAGTACCATGTGTTTAATGGATTGTAAATCTCTTAAAATTATACTCTTACTTTTGCCCATAAATCCTGTATTATATGCCCATAAATCCTGTATTATATGTAGTAAAGATAAAGATTATATAAAGCCCCTTTTTTATAATCCAAAGTCTACTTCCGGATATTACAATTTTGTTATGGGGACACAGTGGGTTTAATTTGGAGGGAAAACTAGTCTCCACCCTTTAAATGCAACGGCACTGTAAATTCCGCCGTCCGCCGTTTCAATGCCCGATTAGCGCCACTCTTCCGGGATCAAATTCCCCTCCCCAAAACAACCGAAACCATTACGCCGCCATTGCCACATCTTCCTCTTCAAACTCACCATGGTTCCCCTTCATTCGCACTGCAATCTCCCGGAACAACTTACCATTCGGCAAATCAATCCACGCCCTCATCATAACCCACGGCCACACCACATCCGACCGCTTCCTCACCAACAATCTCATCAACATGTACTCAAAATGCGGAGATTTAATTATCGCCCGCCAACTGTTCGATGAAATGCCTCAACGAGACCTCGTTACATGGAACTCGATTTTCTCCGCCTATGCTTCCTGTAATGATCCTGATATCCGAAATGTAGAAGAGGGTTTTCATCTTTTTAAACTTTTAGTAAAATCGTCTGATGTTTCTTTGACAAAAATGACTTTTGCTCCGATTTTGAAGCTGTGTTTGATGTCGAGTTATGTTGCGGCTTCTGAAGGTGTTCATGGGTTTGCTGTGAAATTAGGGTTTGAATCCGAGGTGTTTATATCTGGAGCTTTGGTTAACATTTACATCAAGTTTGGGAAAGTGAAAGAAGCTCGGTTGATGTTTGATGACATGGAGGAATGTGATCGAGATACTGTCTTGTGGAATGTGATGCTGAAAGCCTATGTGAAAACAGGGTTTCTAAATGAAGCGGTTAGTTTATTATCAGATTTTCATAGGAGTGAAGTTGTGCGTCCCGATGTTGGTAGTTTGCGGTGTGTTATTAACGCATTTGATGTTGATGATAATGAGTTTTTAAAAGAGCAGTTGCAAGCGTACGCTGTTAAGTTATCTTGGACCGATGATGAAGTTTCAAAGATTGTTTCTTGGAACAAAATCATGTCACAACATTACCAATCTGGTGACTATAAATCTGCTATTAAGTGCTTTCTTGATGTGAGTAGGTTAAACATAAAGAAAGATGAAGTCACATTCATCTTGTCTCTGTCTTCCGTGGCGCCACTTGGCGACCTAACATTGGGCGAACAGATTCATGCGACGACAATAAAATCAGGTTTTGAAAACAATATTAACATTTCCAATTGTCTTATTAACATGTACTCAAAAATGGGCTGCTTAACATCATCAAGCAAAGTCTTCTTTCAAATGGATGAAACCGATCTTGTTTCATGGAACTCAATGATCAACAGTTATGCACAAACCGGACTTTTAGAAGAATCTTTTAACTTGTACATAGATATGCTACAAAAAGGATTCAAACCCGACCATTTCACATTAGCAAGCATGTTAAGATCATGTTCTTCATATTTACCTTTAACCGAACAAATTCACACTCACGCTATAAAAAACAGGCTCGATAACGACACGTTTGTTTCCACAACACTCGTTGATTCTTACTCTAGAAATGGGCAAATGGAACACGCGGAGACCCTTTTTGGTAATAAAGACAGGGTTAATTTGGGGTCATGTAATGCGATGATGTTTGGATATATAAACAAGAATAATATTAATAAAGCATGGAAGCTTTTTACATTAATGCACAAAAATGGTGAAAAAGCAGATGAGATAACATTAGCAACCATGGCTAAAGCGTGCGTGTTTGGGGTAAGTTTAAAACCCGGGAGGCAAATTCACGGGTATGCGGTTAAGCTTGGGGTGGGTCCCGATTTATACCTTAGTAGCAGCCTTCTTGATATGTATATAAAATGTGGAGATATGAACAATGCACACCAAGTGTTTGATGAGATACTGTCTCCAGATGAGGTTTCATGGACTTCTATGATCTCGGGGTGTGTAGAAAACGGAGACGGGGATCGCGCGCTTGTTGTGTACCACAAGATGGTGTGGTCGGGTGTGTTTCCTGATGAGTTTACCTACGCTACACTAATTAAAGCGTGTTGTTATTCAACCGCGTTAGAGCAAGGAAGACAGATTCATGCTAACGCAATTAAGTCAAATTGTGGTGGTGATGATTATGTCAGCACGTCGCTTATCGACTTTTATGCGAAATGTGGCAACATAGACGAGTCGTATCGGTTGTTTAAACGAACCCGTGTCGAGAATATTGTTATTTGGAATGCTATGTTGGTAGGGTTAGCTCAATATGGACATGGAAAACAAGCTCTTGAACTTTTCAATGATTTAAAATCTAACCCGAATTTGATGCCTGATCGGGTCACGTTTATAGGGGTACTTTCGGCTTGTAGTCACTCGGGTTTAATATCAGAAGTGTACGCGTATTTTGACTCGATGGTCAGAGATTATGGTATCGAACCGGAAATTGAGCATTACTCATGTCTTGTTGATGCGTTAGGCCGAGGCGGGCAGGTAAAAGAGGCCGAGAAGTTGATTACAACAATGCCATATGAAGCTTCAGGTTCGATGTATCGAGCCTTACTTGGTGCTTGCAGGTACGGGTGTGAATGGGCCAATTTTGTGCTCAAACTAAACCAAAAACTGAAATTTGTTTTTGGGTTTTTGAAAACCGTTCGGTTTCGTTTTTTTGTTTCTTTTTTTTTTCGATGGGTTCGGTTCAGTTTCTGTTTTATTGGTTTCGTCATTTGGGCTTGAAACTTTTGGAACAAAAAAAAAAAAAACCCCAAAATAATGAATTTGGACCTTAAGTTTCTGTTATTTCGGTTACTTGCAGGGTCCAAGGTGATATGGAAACAGGAAAACGAGTAGCAACAAAGCTTCTCGAACTCGACCCGTTTGACTCATCGGCTTACGTGCTATTATCAAACATTTATGCTGCTTCAAATCAATGGAGTAAAGTAGCCGAGGCCAGGAAAACAATGACCCGCAAGAACGTTAAAAAGGACCCAGGGTTTAGTTGGATCAACATAAAAAGTCAAGATCATGTGTTTGTTGTCGATGATCGGTCACACCCGCAATTTGAGAAAATTTATAATAAAATTGAGGATATGATGAAATTGATTATAGAAGATGGATATGTTGCTGATACTGATTATGTTTTGTTAGATGTTGAAGAAGAAGAACAAGTGAAGTCTTTATATTATCATAGTGAGAAGCTTGCGATCGCGTTCGGGTTGTTAAATACGCCTTCGGGTACTACTATCCGGGTTATAAAGAATCTTCGGGTTTGTGGTGATTGTCATAACGCGATTAAACATATATCTAAAGTTTTTGGAAGAGAGATTGTGTTGCGTGATGCTAATCGGTTTCATCGGTTTAGTAATGGTGTATGCTCTTGTGGTGATTACTGGTGAACCTTAATAAGTTTAGGTATTATTTATATATATATATATATTTTTTAATTTAATTTCATCTGATAAAACCAACCAAACGATTTACACAACTGTTTTTTTCATAGGTCTTGTTATTAAAACACTCATCTGGTTATTTATTTATTTTTTAAAGTTTGATTTATGAGGTGTTTATGCTTTAGTTTGAAACTCTGAAACCATTCAAATTGGTCATTTGTTTGATACAGTAATAGTAATACCATAAAAGTAAACTGTATAAGACTAATTATCACCTTTCATTGATAATTAAAAGAACCTAATTGCATAATACTGTTGAAGGAAAAGTTACACCAACAAGAAGGCCGGGGGGGGGGGGGGGGTGTTGAAAATCATGACTACCAACAAGAATACATATTGAAGTAGTTAGAGAGCAGACAGTAGTTTTTTTTTGTACAAATAAAAATACAACAATCAGATAAACACGGTATTAATGAGAGATAAACATGGATTAAAGTACAATAATCACATTAGAGCTGTTCACGAGCCGAGCCGAACCGAGCGAAGGCTTGCTCGTTGCTTGGCTCGTTTACAACCGAACCGAACGGCTAAAATTCGAACCGAGCGAAAAACGAAACGAGCCAAAATCGAACCGAGCATTTTTCGACCGAACATCGAGCGATTTCGAGCATTTTTTTATTTCTTTGTCACTTTAAAATTTTCAATAAGAAACAAGTTTAAAGACTGTAAATAATATATTTTGTAAACAAATTAGTAGTTTTTAGAAAAACGTATAATAGGTTGTAAATTTTTAGGAGAAAGAAGTTTGAAATGAGATATAATGAACATGTAAACAAACTTTTAGTATTCTGAAAACTTGAATCGAACTAATAAAACTATAAAATTAACGGAATAGGAAAAATTTAAAAGGGTTTAAAAAATTGTATACTTATATTTTATGTGTTTTGTCTAGATATTTATATATTTGTTCATAATATAATTATATATAAAATAAATTAAAAATATTCGAGCTGAACCGAACCGAGCAGACCTTTGCTCGTTGCTTGGCTCATTTACAAACCGAACCGAGCAGAGTGGCTCGTTTACAATCGAGCGAAAAATGAACGAGCATTTTCCAAGCAAATTACTAGCGAGCGGCGAGCGAGTTCGAGCGTCGAGCGGTTTGGACGGCCCTAAATCACATAGACCATGCAGCCGTTCAGGTGACACGTATGGCCTTATGGGTCATATATAAATAATCTGGTAAATGCGTCTTGTCTTTGTGTTTGTATAAAATTTGTAGACTGTTGTCTAATTCATCTGTCAACCTACGAGTAACATAATATGATCAATCGCAGTACATATTCCTTAGGGCATCTGTAGTGGGCCAACACCTTGGCCCACACAACAGCTTAAAAATGCCATGCACATCATTACATGTGAGCGTTTTTGGGCGCTTGCCTGGGGCAAAAAACGAGTGTGGGGTGTTGTATATTTTTATTTTGTGGACCAGTCAAACACCTTCACCTCATGTTTCTTTAAAAAAGATTAGATTAAATAAAAACAATTTACAACAACTTGATTTTCCCGGTTGGTGATATGTGGGATCGATTTGTGTTACAATATATATGATTTTGCTTATGAACTCTCTCTGGTTAGCCCACAATAACTAAAAAAACGCCATGCACGTCATTATATGTGAGCGTTTTTGGGCGCTTGCGTGGGGGAAAAATGAGCGTAGGGCGTTGTATCTTTTTATTGCTTGGACCAGTCAAACGCCTTCACCTCATGTTTCTTTAAAAATATATTTAAATTAAATAAAAACAATTTACACTTTATTGGTTTTGAGTGTGTGTGTCTTTTTAAAGTAAAATCTACGTCAAAATAACGTTACGAGTTGTATTTCATTTTTTTTAAATAAAACGATTAAGAAAGATTTTAGAAAGAAAAACAAAACGAAATAAAAAAGATATCAAATGGAATCAACAAGGACCTTTCACTCCGATTGCAGTCCACCGACAGTGACCTTTCACTCAAAAGCATTCGTGCCTGGAATCCCGGTTACTCGACAAGGACAGGTCACGGGTTGCTTTCCATACGAATGGGCTTTCCTTTGCACTAACATCACACTTGCAAACTTCTCCTTGTTGTTGTGTTTTCGGGTGGAAATCCGGCCACCACTATCAAGCCTCTAAGATGTCGGCCAACACGATAGGTAAATCCTTTGTTTTAGTCTCTGCCTTTCAAACAATTCTTTCATTATTTGATACACAACTTTGTAGGACATTATATTTTTCAAGGGTTTTTTCCTCCTCAAAATAGTGCAGTCAAAATAATTATTTTCCAAAAAGGTATAGATTAAAAAACTAAAAAGTATTTATCAAAATAAATATTTTATTTAACTTGTCCATCTCTCTTCTAATATAATTGGGTAATGCCTTATTCATTAATTACATTAAAAATGTTCTTTTTTTCTTATGAAAGAATTGCTGGTTTAATATTTATAAAAGCTATTACTTGAAAACTCAGTGTTTTAAAAACCGGTTCGAACTGGATTTCGCACAGCATGGCGGTATTTTGATCCCGGTATTTTTGGCCGGTTTGTTAGAACATTGAACCGGCGGTATTTTCTAAGATGCCGGTTTTACAGACAAACTGGTTTTAAGTTTGAGAAATTTTTTATATATACGGCCCATATTTTTCTCAAATTACTTTTAATCCAACAATTAACGTTGAAAAGTATAAACTTTAGGACTATTTTGTTAAAAGTGAGTGCCTTTGATTACTATTTTTAGTATGGATTAATTTTTGGATTACTTTTTATTATGGTATCATTTACTTTTGGGCTATTTTTAGAGTTTAAGTTGCATTTATAGGATATTATAAGATAAATTATTTAACCAGTTGAACCTCCCGATATAACCCGGTTCAACCGATTATACCATTTTTTAGCTCAATCCGGTATAAGTAAAAAACCGGTTTTTAAAACATTGTGAAAACTATTTATCAACATATTGGTGTGTAATTTGTTTGCATTTTTTAACCAATATACACTACTAGAAAAGAGTAATTACAGATGTAGGGTAGTAAAACTACACGCGGATCAAGAGACACGCCTCGCGGGTCTCCAACACAACCCGCAAATTACCATTGAGCATCCGCGAAAGGAACCCGCGGGCCACACAAAGGACCTCATACGCGCAAGGTCCTCACGTGATATGGAAGAGCAGTTGTAACAGACTACTTCTAGAAGATTTTCCCAACATTATCTGACAGCGACATCAGCCAATGAAAAGGTGACACCTGGAAACCTGGTACCCGTCCCCAACGTGTCCAGGCTGTCACATCCAATAAGCGCTTGACATGTGTCCATTCAGGAAGATATGAAATATCCTGATAGTGACAACTCCACCAATCACCTTCCCCTTACCTTCGGCTATAAATACTGGAATCATCTCCATGAGGTATTCATTCACTCCCACACGTTCAGAGCGATTACAGTACTTATTCTCATGCCGAAGGGTGGTTACGGGAATACCCCCCATCTTGTTCTTCCCGTGACGAGACTCACGGTGTTCGGTTTTGCAGGTAGTTAACTGGAATCTGACCTCATGAAGCAGTCAGTAGACTCACACTTGGGGAAACGTAGATTCGGACTATCCAGTTCGATTCTGTGCTTCTTCAGTGGCACCATCCTGTTTCTTCTAGAATTTATGCTTTTTTGAAAGATTTTTGATGTTTTTTGTGATATGAAAGATGAGTCAGAACCAACAATTACCGACAGTCACCCCGGCGAGAGGCCGAAGGACTGAAACCCTCAAAGATTTGGTCTTCAAAGCTGGACGAATTTTTGTGGAACCTCGCCGGAACAATCGAACTCCGGTTCTGGAAGACAGAGCCGGAGAGTTCCCAGGTTTGAAGATGTTGAACCTCGCCGGACCACTTGAACTCCGGTTCTAGAAGACAGAACCAGAGAGTTCCCCAGATTTGAAGGTGACGAAACACGAGTTCGTCACCAACCCAGATCTAGTAATGTTACATTAACTCCGGACGAGTGGTACCAGCAGGAACAACAGAGGCTGAAGGAGGAGTATGAAAGAAGGGTGAATAACAATCAATTACAAGCAAGAACTCTGAATTATGACTCACCATCTCCTTTACCTCCGCCGATCATTAGGCGAACTCAGGATCTTCCAGAAATGGAAGATGTTGAGCAGTCAGCTAGTCGTCCACAAGAGGGAATTCGTGACAGAGGTCGTCCAACCCAGCGGGTGCTATCCAGCAGGGTCGTGTATGATCAGAGTCATGCTTCACAGAGACAAAGAGATGTTACTTACCAAGAGGGAGGGTATGCGAGCGAAGACAGTCGTGCATACGGTAGGGAAGGTACTAGTTGTGCGTAGACGCTAGTAAAGCACACTGAGTACTGTAGTGATGTTGAGGAAGATTTCACTAAGCCCTACCGCCCGGCAGCGTTTGCGGAGAAGTTAAAATTCATTCCGCGGATTGGTACTGCCCCCTTCCCAATGAATGTCAAGATACTGAGCAACCTAGGGAAGTATAATGGGATGACTGATCCAAGTGATCACCTATTAAAATTTACCGTGGTTGGAGGAGTTAGCGGGTGGAAACTACCTTACTGGTGTCACATGTTCGCCCTAAATTTGACTGGGGTAATGAGGGAATGGTTTGAGAAACTTCCCAATGGACAGGTAAAGAGCTGGGATGACCTGGTGGCGAAGTTTTCACAACACTTTAGCCAGCAGCGCAAGCATACGCGCAACCTTTTAGAGATCTTAAACGTGGTCCGCCGTGATAATGAATCCATTGAAAACTTTATCACCAGATTCAATAACGAAAGTCTGAACATTGGTGGTATAAGTGAGGATATGTTAAGAGGAGCATTCAAGCAGAATGTGAGAAATAATGACCTGATTCGCTGCCTAACCGGAAGAGACGGAATGCCCAGAACCTGAGATGGTATCATGTCGGCGGCCAAAGTTTTCGCGGCTACGGAAAAACTTTTGGGACAAGAAACACCAAAGAAAGGAGGAAAGGGGTTCAATATGGTCAAGGATCCAGCCTCCCGAGGGATCCTCTAAGCAATTCGATGCCAGGCTACTTATCGGGCAAAAACAGAAGGATTGTAAACCTGGAAAACAAGAGCAATAACACTGGACCCCTTTGAGAAAAAACTCCGTCTGAAATTTTGACAACAGAGAACATTGAGTTCAGGAAACCGCAACCGTTAACTCGGTGAGCGCACCTGAACCCAAACAAGCATTGTTTGTTTCACGACGATATGGGCACGACACCAATGACTGTGTAAGCTTAAGGAACGAGATAGAGTCTCGGATCAAGTCTGGAAAACTTGAATATTTATTGAAAAACGTGCGACAAGGTCCATGGAAATAGACAGCTCACGCAGACAAAGGTCCGCCGAAGAAGCAAATTAAAAACTTGAATGTTCAGATGATTCAAGGCAGACCAATCCGTAGAAATAAACGAATGGAAATTGATGATGACGAGTGGAAAAACGAGCCAGTCATTTTTTCGAAAGTAAAAGGAGATCCATGCATGAAGCAGCCATTGATCATCACAGCATTGTTTGGACATTATTGATCCTAATAAGTCTTTTTCGATACCGGGAGAACATACGATATTATGTACGAACAATGCTTCGAGCAACTCGATGAAGAAGACAAAGCACGCTTAAAGCCCATCCACTCTCCTATGTTCGCGTTCGGGTATGAGTTTATGCATCCAAAAGGGGTCATAACATTCCCAGTTACACTTAGTGATGGAACTCATACAAGGACTGAAGATGATAAATTTCTGGTCCTACCCGCAAGATCCAAACACGATATTATTTTGGGGCGCGAAGCGATTGGTGATTCTGTTGGGTTGGATTTATGACAAGGAAGATTGGAATCTTCTCAACCTCCTCAGAAAACGGCTAAGTATGGACTTCGAGCAAGCATAGACCATCGAGCATGGTTTTACTACTTCGAGCAAGGTCTTCAGAACGTTAAATGGTTGATTCTTCTAAGTGTTAAGGCTTCGTGCAAGCTACACTTAAACAAGCAAAAGCATTCTTCTTTCGAGCATGGATTGCCAATCGAGCAAACAGCTTGATCATACAAGTTTTAACCAAGTGTTACGAGCACAGGATGATCGAGCACATTGGGACAAGCATGGATGCAATAAGAAGATGTCACGTGATCAAAGCAAGGACCTCGAGCACAGTTCAGTTCCCGAGCAAGATTTACATCCGAGCATGCTAAAGATTGCTGAATAAGTATAACTGAAGACATCAAGAAGAATGAGCTTGCTCGATAGACTAGTTCGAGCAAAGCATGGACCAGTCAAGAAGGATGAAGTCTGCTGGAATAGAATATCTTCACTGAAGATATTCTAAGTAAAGTATGCTCGAGGACACTCATCGAGCATACCTAGCATAGTGAGTTTGCTCGAGGAAGATTGTTATCTTGCTTGAGAACTCAACACTTGTATTATTTTTGTATTTCATTATGTAATAATTAGGAACTTCTAGAAGGAATGTCAGGGTCTATAAATAGGGTCCTAGGTTTCCATTTAGGGCACGGTTTTTCACACGGATAACGGTGCACAATACGAGAAACATTCTAAAAGGAATATTCTATTTGTTTCCTCGTATAGCCGCCGCCGCCGTCACACGAAACCCTAGACATTCCTTTCACTGTTCCATTAATGATATATTAAATACAGTGAATCTTTGTCTTTGAATGAGCTTTTATTTTTTATCTATTATTGTTTTGTGTTTGCTATTTTTCACTCCTTCATTCCCACTCGTTAGATATCCTGATTCCGTCGGGATATTCAACAGGCCTTTGGGTAATCAAGTCGGTGTGTTCTTGTCAACCTTTTCGACTGAGTAAGCTCGCTGAAGGCCACAGGACAGAAGGTTGTGAAAAAGCTTGAAGCTTTACTCTGTTTTCACTACTGCAAATTCCAGATCTGCTGAAATGGAAGACCAAGAAGTCCCCACCAACAAGATTTCAAGACTGCTAGGACAAGAAAACTTCATCAAATGGAAGGTGCTCTTCGAAGCAGCTGTGAACTACAACGACCAAGAGCTCTGGACTTTCATCACTGAAGGAAACTACGTTCCTTCAACAGCTGCAAACAACACTTCCACCGTTGAGCTAAAAATGAAGAAACATGATGATAAAGCTTTGTCTATGTTGAAGTTAGGGCTTTCTTGGGAGATTTTTGACAACTGTTAATCATCATAAGACTGCAAAGGGTATGTATGATGCAGTTATCGAAATGTTTGAAGGGAATACTGAATTAAGGGACATCAAGAAAGACAGACTAAAGCAACAACTAGACAGGTTCAAGTTTAAGGACCGGGAAAGATTGAAATCAGTGTTGCAGAGGTTTATGACTATTGTGAACGACATAAGAATGACTGATTTGCAGATCTCTGACTTTGATCTGAACAAAAAGCTTTATTATCTTTGTTCGGTGAATGGTACACTGCCAGCAAGTTTATCAAAGAAAAGGCTGGTTTTCCTAATTTTAAGTTGGATGATGTGATTGCCTTTCTCAAGGCTGCGGAACATGAGATGATTGAAAATCATATGATTTAAGAGGACAAGCCAAGTTTTCAAGTGAACAATGCTCTTGTAGCACCAATGGACAACCTCTCAATCAAGAACCGGCAGCCTATTATTGAGGAACCATCAGAAACAAGCTCAACTTGAAGTGGCCAATCAAGATTCAATGTTCAGCTGATTGAAGATGACACCCCCTCTACAGCAAATGGGCAGCCAACATTTATACAGCATAACCCAAATCAAGGAACAGACTATCAAGCCCTGTTCTCCATGTTTACCGAGTCATATCATGCCTTTGTGGCCAAGAATCTGATAAACACAAGCATTGTGCAAGAAGATCTAGAACAAATAGATGCTGATGATTTAGAGGACATGGATATAAAGTGGCAAGCAGCTATGCTAGCTGTGAGAAGCAAAAGGTTGTATAACAGGACTGGAAGAACAAGCTTCAATGGACCGAATGAAAGAATCGGCTTTGACAAATCAAAGGCCATCTGTTATAATTGTCAATAACCTGGACATTTTGCCAGAGAGTGTAACATGCCAAAGCAGGTTGGAAATCAAGTTATCCATAATCAATTCTACCAGAACCAGAATCAGAATTTCCAGCAACAAAGAAATCAGATCACCAACCAAAACCCCTATCAGAATCCAAACAGACTCCCTCAACAAACATTTCAACCTCAAAGAAACAATCAAATGCAGGTTCACACAAATCAAAACAGAAGTAATTAGAACAATGTGAATCAGCAGAGAGACCAGGGAAATGTTGCTGTAACTAGGGTGCCACAGGATGGGGAATTTGATTTGAGCAATCATGCAACTGAAATAGAGAAGGAAAATGTTGCATTTATGGGCAAAGTGCATGACAAGGCTGAATCCTCAAACGCTCAGGTACAATCTGATATCTCAATTTCCGATCTTCTTATTACCATTGATAAATTAAATAAGGAGATTGGAAAGTGGAAACCTGAGTGTGGGAAAAAGGAAGTCTTCTTGAATGTCTATGAAGCAAGTGAAGCAACTTATGAAAGTCAAAGCAATGGGCTTGAAGAGGATTGTATGATGGCATACCAAACCCAATCAAGAATGACAATTGAAATTGAAGGGTTGAAGAAGATGTATGCAGAAGAGAAAATGAAGAATGCTGAATTACTGATTCAAATGGAATTCTTAAAGAACCTTGTTTTTACAGGAAATTTAGTGGGTTATGTTGATAAAATGACTAAGGAAGAGAAGTATAAAAAGGTGCCACCACCTTTTTGTTATAGCTACCCACTGAAAGTAGACAAGGAGAGCAGAAATGAATACCTTAAACAATTCAAGAATGTTTTTGATGATAAGGCTGAGTTTGTGAAGCAATATGCTAGTGTGTTTGTGGACAAGATTGGAGATTTTCAGTAAAGCAGAGTGAGGAACCGGAGACTGAGAAGAATGAAAAATTGGAAGGACAGAAAAAGAAGTGGAGTGAGTACTCCAGTGAAGACAGCAACTGCAGCTGTGGAAGCTCTAAGTCATTTAAGGGCAAGAAGAAGAAAGGATCAAGCAAAAAGAAAAGTCATAAGATTCTTCTTCTACCAAAGATGACTCCAAAGTTGAAAAAGCATTATGAGAAGATGAGAAGAGAACATGTGGTGTTTGACATCTGTGCAAGACCATAACATGATATCAAGAAAAGAACAGAAGAAACTGTGAAATCTTCTTATGATCAGTCACATCCACCAAATTTATCCAGTTTTCTCTAACCATGAGTTATTTGATATTGGGGATGTTGATTATGTGCCAATGAGAAGACACTCAAGAGAAGAAGAAGGAACCTCATCAAGAACTCCATCCAAGTTGAAGAAAATTGTTTTTGTCAAAGAAAAGTATCCACAAACAATTAACATCAGTGAGCCAATCAAGATGGATTTTTCCAACACTTTGTGTCCAAAGACCTCTTTAGGCTTTGACTTTCCCAAACACAGTGACAAAATTAAAGACCAGCAATTGCTTGAGGATATGGGAAGTTTTGCAATGGCATGTGCAAGAAATGTTATGCCTATGGACATCACACTGATTCTTGCTGGATTCTTGAGGACACCTTTGAAATTCCTGATGTGGTGAGTGGATTTGATATGAAGAGTTACAAATAAATGTATGAGAAATACTTGAGTGGAAATAGAAGTCCATATGGTACTAAGGAACAAAAGCAGATCCTTGAAAAGAAACTCAAGACCATTTTGAAAATCAAGGAAAATGAGAAAGTGTCACATAAAGCTGAGAAGAACAAAAGGTCAACGAATAAGGGAAAAGCAAAGATAAGACCAGGAGTCCTTAATGGTGATGAAAAGTTTCTATTGAAACAGGGGTATGAACCAAAAGGGTTCCAATGGAAGACAAAGAAGGAGGTGACTGAAAAGAAGATCTATGTGATTGAGCAAACTGAAAATTTAATCAAGTCACAAGTTGTGAAGGATGGGTCAGACTCAGAATCAGAAGAAGAATGTGAAGTTGTGTATGAAGACCCACTTCCAGTTCCAGCTCCAACTCCTGATAAATCTTCAACTGACACTGAATTACAAATTGTTACAGTTTGTAAATCAGAATCTAACTAATCTTGTTTTATGTGTATGTGCAGGAACAGTCCTTGAACAGAAATGACTTATGGTATATGGACAGTGGATGTTCCAGGCACATGACCTGTGATAAAAGTGCTTTAATCAACTATGAAAGAAAATATGAAGGGCCAGTTGCTTTTGGGAGTGATGAAAATGGAGGGAAGATTGTTCGAAGAGGAACACTCACAAATGAAAAAGTATCCTTTGAGAATGTGCTGCATGTTAAAGGACTACAATACAACCTACTCAGCATTTCTCAAGTTTGTGATAAAGGATACAAGGTAGCCTTTAATGATGAACATTTCTTGATTTTGAAGCCTGAGTTTGTGATTCCAACTGAAATGATCATGATGATGGCTCCAAGAAATGGCAACCTCTATGAGCTAAGAATGAATACTGCTACATCTAGAGGTGGTGCATGCTTTGTTTCCAAAGCCACTGAAAATGAGACCACACTGTGGCATAGGAAGATGTGTCATGTAAATATGAAGAACATGAACAAGCTAGTGAAAGGTGAACATGTTGTCGGCCTTCCCACTAGAGAGTTCAAGCTAGAAGAAAAATGCACATCTTGCCTAAAAGGGAAACAACACAAATCCTCACACAAGAGCAAGATGATAAACACCATTGATGAGGTCTTGGAACTGTTACACATGGATCTATTTGGTCCAGTAAGTGTTCCAAGTATTGGAAAGAAAAGGTACTGCCTGGTGATCACTGATGATTATTCAAGGTTTACTTGGGTATACTTTATGGGCAGAAAGATGAAACCTCAGATTTGATCAGATCCTATGTGCTCAAAGTGGAAAATCAGCTTGAAAGGAAAGTAAAGGTCATTAGAAGTGACAATGGGACAGAATTCAAGAATGGAAGTATGGATGAATTCTGCACTTCTAAGGGAATCTTTCAACAATATAGTGCACCCAGAACTCCTAAACAAAATGGTGTTGCAGAAAGAAGAAACAGAACATTGATTGAAGCTGCAAGGACCATGATTGCTGATGTAAATCTGCCAGTCACTTTTTGGGCAGAAACAATCAACACTGCATGTTATGTGCAGAACAGGCTTCTACTGAACAAAGCTCAAAACAAGACTCCATATGAAGTGATCTTCAAAAGAAAGCCTTATGTGAAGTTCTTGAAGCCGTTTGGATGCAGATGCTCACTGTTGAATACAATGGACTATTTAAACAAATTCCAGTCAAAATCACTGGAATGTTTCTTTATGGGTTACTCATCTCATTCATAGAGTCTATATGAAGGAGCACATGGTGGTCATTGAATCTTCAGATATAATATTCAATGAAAACCATTTTAACAATGTTGAAGGACCCAAGTGGCTGTTTGACTTGGAAAAGATGATCAAATCTTTCAAAATCTATAATGAAGATATGGATGATAGCATGTACAGAACCAGCTTTGAAGATAAAGGAAAACAAAGGCAAGTTGATCTGGACAAGCTATGGTCATCTGTTGCTCTTGAATCTCATGGATTTAACTTTGAAAGAAACAACCATCAAGCTGCTGAAGTTGATATGAATGGACAAGATGATGCAGTGGAAGTGTCTAATGAAGGACCAAGTGAAGTAGAAAGTGAACCCATTCAAAGTCAGCAACTCGTTCAGACTGAAGAAATAGGTCAATTTAAATATAGGTTTCAGTATTTGTTTGACTCTCTACAATTTGGGTCAAACGAAGCATCATCATCAGAGATCAATCAAGTTTAAGCAAATGAAGAATCTCAAGTGAGAACTGAAGATGAATCTGCTGAGTTAAACATGACAAATCTAGAGACAGAAGTGTCTCCACAACAAGTTGTGCAGACCACATCTGTGGAAAGAAACCACCCTGCAGAAAACATAATAGGAGACTTGCATGAAAGAGTGACAAGAAGTTCTTCTGAAAAGGCAAACATCTGCCTGTATGACTGCTTCTTATCCCAAGTTGAACCAAAGAACATTAACCAAGCTTTGAAAGACAACAGTTGGGTAGATGCTATGTAGGAGGAATTAGCCCAATTTAGAGACTTACATGTATGGGACTTGGTTGACAAGCCTAGAGGTAAGTATGCTATTGGTACAAAATGGGTTTTCAGAAACAAGAAAGATGAAAGAGGAATTGTAATCAAGAACAAAGCAAGATTGGTGGCCCTAGGATGCTTACAGGAAGAAGGAGTGGACTTTGAAGAAGTTTCTGCTCCAGTTGCATGGCTAGAGGCTATCAGAATCTTTCTTGCATATGCAGCATCAATGAACATTAAAGTCTATCAACTAGATGTAAAATTTGCATTTTTAAATGGAAAAATTGATGAAGAAGTCTATGTCACTCAGCCTCCTGAATTTGAAGATCCATTGCATCCCAACAAAGTTTACAAGCTCAGCAAAGCATTGTATGGACTACATCAAGCACCAAGAGCATGGTATGATGAGCTGTCAAATCATTTGTTGGAAAATGGTTTCTGCAGAGGAGCAATTGACAAGACTCTATTCTACAAAAGGAGAAACAAAGATCTGCTGCTGCTGCTGCAAGTGTATGTGGATGACATTATCTTTGGCTCCACAAATGAATAGATGTGCAAAGAGTTTGAGCAGGTAATGAAATCCAAGTACAAGATGAGCTCAATGGGAGAAATGAATTTCTTCCTTGGACTTCAAGTGCAACAGAAAGCTGATGCTTTATTAATCAATCAAAGTATGTACAAGAGGTTCTTAACAAATTCAAGTGCCAAGACTTCAAGACAGTTTCCACACCAATGGACACACATGAGAAAATGGTAATTGATGAAAAGGGGGAGCCAGTGGACCAGCATTGATGTATCTCACAGCATCTAGGCCAGATAGTATGTTTGCTGTGTGTGTCTATGCAAGATTTCAAGCTACCCAAGGTTTCACATATGCTAGTAGTTAAGAGGATCTTTAGATATCTAAAGGGAAAACCAGATTTGGGGATTCGGTATCCAAAGAACCCTTCCTTTGATTTGATGGCCTACACAGACAGTGACTATGATGGTTGCAACATGAGTAGAAAATCAACATCTGGAGGATGCCAGTTTCTAGGGAACAGGCTGGTGTCTTGGCAATGCAAGAAGCAAACTACAGTGTCAATCTCTATTGCTGAAGCTGAGTATATTGCTGCCTCTGCTTGCTGTGCACAGGTTCTATGGATTCAAAATCAACTGCTGGATTATGGTCTGAATTTCTTACTTACACCTATTTTAATTGATAATACTGCTATGTTTATTGTTAAGAATCCAGTCCAACATTCTAAGACTAAGCACATTGAAATTAGACATCATTTCATTAGGGACTGTCAGGAAAAAGGTTTAATAGAAATGAAAAGGGTAGAAACATCTGATAATTTGGCTGATTTATTTACCAAACCTTTAGATCAAACCAGGTTTCATTTTCTGTTAAAGTGCCTAGGAATGATAAATGCTGATAAAGTTTGATTTAGGATGTGTGCTTAAGTGAGGTGCTTACTGATTATCTGTGTTACTCACCTTGAATGTTTGCATGATAAATTGCTATGCTTAAATGATTACTCAAATTGTATGAATCATGTGTGTTACTATCTTTGTATGGAAATTTTTATATCACTGCCAATTACAGCTTTTGGTACTTTGATCTGTACTTGCATGATGTATTTCAATGATTCTAAGTACTTCGAGCATGATCTGTGCTTGATAGTGTGCTTGTTGCTCCTCGAGCACAATCAAAGGCTCTTGAAAAACTATTCTAAGTCATTCGAGCACGAATATCATAGCTCAGCTGCTCGAGCATAGAATTCTGTCTTGAAAAACCTTTTTCAAGTATTTCGAGCATAATTCTATGTTGCATGGTGTGTCTAATGCTCTTCGAGTACAAACAAACCATACTTGAGGTTACTCAGGTAACTCGAGCACAAATGATGTGTTACTGGTGGTCGAGCATGGACATGTGTTGTGAAAATTTTTTGAAGTATTTCAAGCACAAGTACACTGCTCGAGCACTTAGCTAAGTCTTTCGAGCACAATACTTGAAATGATAAATCTTAAGTTTACTCGAGTGACTTTCGAGTATGCTCGATGAACTTCTGAGCATGCTCGACAGACTCATGTGATTATCTGAATGATTTCTACTGTCTGAATGAATGTGTTTTGATACTGTGATAATTGTGCTTGTTAAACATTCTTAAATGACAACACTGTTTTGAAAATCAATATTTCTTAATTGAACATTCAAAAGGAAATGGTTTTTAAAATGGTAAAAGTTTTTGACTAAGCAACACTGTTTTCGGTGAATATTTCATAAGAGACATGATAATATTATCCAAGTTCCTAGCTCCAAAGAAGCTAGAAACTATTTCTGTGGAAATCGAATCCAATCTAAAATGGGAAATGATAGTATATTGTCTAATATCCTAACCCATAGATTAAAAGCTAAAAGGATTTTTGTTCAGCAAATTGACAATTCGTGTGGTATCTTCCCATGAGTGTAGTGACTGATGTGATACAAACCTAAAAATTGCACTAAGTTTGATGTGGTGATTCATCTAAAGATCTCTCCGAATGATAGGCAGAAAGGTGATTACCCGATCATATACGAGCCTGTTGCTGTCTTGGTCTATCAAAATCAAAATTTTATAAAATAAAATATGAGCTTTAAAAAAAAATTATTACGTATAAATAAAATATCTTGACTTTAAGGGGCACCAAGGGAACTACAGGAATGGGACATTCAAATAAGTTCTAAACACTCTGAATGTAAGGCATGTAAGTCCGGATGGCTTGTAAGTCCAACGTTCAACCTAAAGTCGGATATCTATATAAATATACATACATTCATATATATATATATATAATATATATATATATATGACTGCTTAAGTAAATAAATATTTTGATCAAGGAATTAGAGGGTTGAAGTCAAATTGGGGTGATTGGGGAAAGCCAAATAAGCTTTGAGAAGAGATTAGGAAAACCTGAAGTCCAAAGTGTAACCATTCCAACTCAAGCTCTTAATTGAATCTTAAGCATATCACGAAGGTTATAAGAATCATGTTAAGTGCTTCCACCTAGTGTCAACCTAACTTAAGTCATAATAAGGCTGGAAAAGAAATGGTGTGACAGTAATTTGATAATCGGATCCCATGTTGAGATCTTTCCAAATGACTTAAAACGAATTTCAATTTGAACTGGATTTTGATCTCTTATTTCACCTTAAACCAATTGCTCAATTTAACTTACTGTTCTACAATGATGATTCATAGTGAAAAGTTGAAATTTTGGGCACAAGACATGATTGATCATGTTTTGTATTAATGGAATACCAGTTGTAATTCTCAAACTGAATTGAAATTTCAGTTAAGTGTTCCAAGCATAGAGACTGTGCTTGCTTATATATTACTGCTTCGATCATTCCATGTGACGTGTGAATTGACTATCTGTTTCGAGCATGACCTGAAAATTTGCTATTAAGTGTTCCGAGCATGCATCTTATTTTCGAGCATCTGTTATGACATGAAAATCATTGTGTTTCGAGCATGTTTGCATGATAGGAAACATTTAAGTGTCTCGAGCATAGAAGTATTCAGAAGGTGTTGGCATGAGAGTTCGAACTTAAGCAACTGGATTATTTTGTTAAGTAGTTCGAGCAAACTGGTGAGCTAGACACTTAGGTTTTAAGTTCAAGTACAGGCATAGGAATGATTTAATATGCTAAGGCTTTCGAGCATAAAGGTACAACGAGCACAATGAGCATTAGCAATCTAAGTAAGTCGAGCAAAGGCTCTAACACTTAAGAATGCTTCTCGAGCATAGGCCATTGTCATGATATATTTCTAAGTATCTCAAGCATGATGCATAGTCGAGTAAGGTTCAATTACTGGTGTGTCTTAGAAATTTGTATTGAATGAATTTTGATAAGTATAGTCGAGCACACTACACCTCAAGTATGCCTTAATACTCGAGCAGGTATTATGATGATCATTAGAAATTTGGCTAAGGGATTGAGCCCAAGTCTAGTCGAGCAATCTGTCTCGAGTATACTAGTAATCAAGGACAATATTCCCAAGTACATCGAGCAAAGGTTATACAATGTACTCGAGTACAGTTGGATACAACTATTAATTTGGCTGTATACTCGAGCAAAGGAGGTACATTAAATTTGAAATTAAATGACAACTATCGTGTGCTAGATGACAAAATGAGGTACTGTACCACCCAAACGTTAGGTATAAAAGGGGGACTTAGAAAGCCAACTCCTTTTAACAAACACATCTGAACCAATTCTAGAAGAAGTTTATGATAAAGATGACCATGAACCAGAAAATTCTAAGTCATCTGAATCAGTTAATGAAGAAATCATACTAGAAGGACCAGAAGCTGAAGTGACACAACCCAACACTCCCACTCAATCTTAATCATCCTTAAAACGAAAGGCTGCAGCTGAAACTGAGACACCCAAATCTAAAAGAGAAAAATCCGTTAAGAAAATGGTGTACAAATTACGATTGGAAAAACTGGAAGAAATAAGGAGAGCTCAATCTGAAAAAAGTGAAGAACCAATGATTGAGGCTCTCCATGATCTTGAAGAAACAATTGATTTGGAAGATGTGAAAGAAGATGATGAGGGATCAGAGAATAATGAAACGAAAAATGAAGACAAAGATTATCTGATCAGTTTGGGATATGACTTAAGGCACCTTCAAATACTATCAAAAGAACAAATGGCAAAAGAAGCTGAAGGGTGGAAAATAAGGAAGTCTAAAAGAGAAACTCTGATTAAAGCCGGTCACAAGTCTGAATTCCTTAACTTACAATCATTTGACGAAATAGACAGACTCTACAAAAGGGCTCTTGTAGATGACATCTCAGACTATGTGAAGAAGGTGTCAAAGAAGAGGAAGAGGGAAGAAAAGGAGTTAAAGGGGTCTGATAGCAGTAAAACGAGAATAGAAAAGAAAGCCAGTGATGAAGCAGACTATGAAATATTAAAGTCTAAACACAAAGATATCAAATTTTTTCAACTGTACGGCTACAGTTATAATTATTTGATAAACCTTTCTCCTGAAGAATTGAAAAGAAGAATTCAACAGATAAAAGACTCTCACAAAGATCAGGCAAGTCGAGAAAGACTTGAGAGAGAACAAGAGTTAAAGATGAGGCTACAGAGGGAAAGAGATGAAGCTAAAAAGAAAGAAGAAGAAGTGAAGAAATGGTTCGAAGACCCCAAAAGGGTACAAACTTTGAAGGAAATTGGGATGGGAAAGGGAATGACTGAAGAACAGTTTGAAAACATGCCTCATGACCAACTAATCGACATATACAATAGAGAGAAAAAGTTATATATGGAAACCCAAAGAAAACGATAAGAAGATATGAAGAGAGAAGAAGAGGAAGTAAGAGCTGAAATGATGAGTGCTCTTCACAAGAAAGGGGTCAGAATGTCAAGGTTGCTGGTACAGACTGATGAAACAATAAAAAGATGGTATGAAGAAGAGGGGCTTGACAAAGTAAAGAAAACTCAGCAAGGGAGCTCGAGCCAAACCCCAAGGTCTGAGAGTGTGAGGCCAATGCCACCAAGAAATTTAAATCTGCCCACACATCTCTTTTTCGACAAAAGATCCAAGACCTTGAGGGTTATTACTGAAGATCAAGAAGAAACTCTAATCATCTTTAGAGATGATTTGAGAAACTTTTCAAAAGAACAACTGAAGAGAATGGCCGAACTGAACTTACACGATAACGAAGACAGAAGATAACTGGCCGGACAACAAAGAAATGATCTTTTCAAGTTTCTCAAAGAACAAGCAGAAAAGGGATTCCCTTTTCTCAACCAAAGAAGGAAAGAGATAAGGAGTCAAGCAGAGAGAGAAAAAAAGAACAAAAGAATAAACTAAGTACATATTCTAGAGCTCTCTTTGTTTGAGGATAAGAGAAGGAAATTCCAAGCAAGCAGCTCACATGGAAAAAGAAAAACTTTGAAGGAGTGCTTAGCTATGAGGGAAGAGATGAGATAACCAAACTCAGTTGTGCAAATTAATGGAAGAATTTCTTTCATCTCGTATAACCAGCATAATGACTCAATTTCACTGAGGAATGCGTTGGAATTTCCTATTGCTGTGATTAGAAATGATGGGGATCATAAGTTCATGCACCCTCAAGATCTACAAGACTTAATTGATGCTAATTTCCCTATTGACTCCTCTGACTCTGTAGAGCTAGACATGATCAAACAGAAGGCAGCCTACGTCAAGAAAATGAAAGAGAATGCCGATACAGGGAGTAGGAGGAGAAGATAGCAGAAAAGAGGATGAACGATGATTAATTATTTCTGTCTGTTCATCTTTGTATTTTTGTACTTGATGTAAAAACTTTAATTTGTAATGCTCAAGTGGCAGAATTCCTACATATGTAATGAAATGACATGTTCTCAAATGATATATTTTTGATGTTTGATACATGTGTAACTCTATGCAGGTATGTTTTGGTGCATCTGAACTTGTTCCAATCTAGGGGAGATTGTTGGGTCGGATTTATGACAAGGAAGATTGGAATCTTCTCAACCTCATCAGAAAACGGCTAAGTATGGACTTCGAGCAAGCATAGACCATCGAGCATGGTTTTACTACTTCGAGCAAGGTCTTCAGAACCTTAAATGGTTGATTCTTCTAAGTGTTAAGGCTTCGACGAAGCTACACTTCAACAAGCAAGAGTATTCTTCTTTCGAGAATGGATTGCCAATCAAGCAAACAGCTTGATCTTACAAGTTTTAACCAAGTGTTACGAGCACAGGATGATCGAGCACATGGGGACAAGCATGGATGCAATAAGAAGATGTCACGTGATCAAAGCAAGGACTTCAAGCACAGTTCAGTTCCCGAGCAAGATTTACATCCAAGCGTGCTAAAGATTGCTGAATAAGTATAACTGAAGACATCAAGAAGAATGAGCTTGCTAGATGGACTAGTTCGAGCAAAGCATGGACCAGTCAAGAAGGATGAAGTCTGCTGGAAGGGAATATCTTCACTGAAGATATTCTAAGTAAAGTATGCTCGAGGACACTCATCAAGCATACCTAGCATAGTGAGTTTGCTCGAGTAAGATTGTTATCTTGCTCGAGAACTCAACACTTGTATTATTTTTGTATTTCATTATGTAATAATTAGGAACTTCTAGAAGGAATGTCAGGGTCTATAAATAGGGTTCCTAGGTTTCCATTTAGGGCACGGTTTTTCACACGGATAACGGTGCACAATACGAGAAACATTCTAAAAGGAATATTCTATTTGTTTCCTCGTACAGTCGCCGCCCCCGTCACACGAAACCCTAGACATTCCTTTCACTGTTCCATTAATGATATATTAAATACAGTGAATCTTTGTCTTTGAATGAGCTTTTATTGATTATCTATTATTGTTTTGTGTTTGCTATTTTTCACTCCTTCATTCCCACTCATTGGATATCCTGATTCCGCCTGGATATTCAACAGGCCTTTGGGTAATCAAGTCGGTGTTCTTGTCAACCGTTTCGAAGGTTTCACTCGACTCATGGTCCTGACAATTTCAATGCAAACCCTTCAACAGCATGGTACAGTCGGGGTACCTACAAGGACTGGCATATCCATCATTCGGGTTAACAAACACTGCTTTGCGAAAGAAGGGTCGAAACCCGCAAAGGTTCCCAAGGGTGTAGTAAGAACACAACGAGAGAAGTGTGTTGTTAATCCGAAGTATCCGGCACAAACTGTCACCATTGGGGCAACCATTTCAGAAACGGTTCAAGTTTTTCTGAAACAGCTGCTCATCAAGAATGTTGATACTTTTGCTTGGACACCATCGGATATGTCCGGAGTCCCAAGGGAGATTTCCAAGCATCAGTTGAGAGTCAATCCGGCATACACACCGATCATGCAAAAGAAAAGAAAGATGGGTCCTGAGCAGGCTAAAGCTATGAACGAGTAGGTCTAAGACCTATTACAGGCGGGGATCATCCGTGAAATCCAGTACCAAAACTTGGGTGGCAAACCCGGTAATGGTCCCCAAGAGTAATGGTTCATGGCATATGTGCATTGACTTCAAAGACCTTAACAAGGCATGCCCGAAGGACTGTTATCCATCCTAGAAATCGAGTTGAAGGTCGACGGAGTGGCACCCTTCAGATTTAAATGCTTCCTGGACGCTTATAAAGGGTACCATCAGATTCGAACGGTTGCCCGTGATGAATATAAGACAACCTTTCGAATTGATCAGGGAACTTTCTGCTACATGATGATGCCATTTGGCTTAAAAAACGAAGGAGCCACATACCAACGTTTGATGGATAACACATTTTGAGAACAGATTAGCAAGAACCTAGAGGTCTACATGGATGATTTAGTCATCAAAAGCGTGGAGGAAGACCAGATGTTAAGAGATATTAAAGATGTCTTCTCCACCCTGAGGAAGATTAATATGAAACTTAACCTGACGAAGTGTTCTTTTGGCATGGAGGAGGGTAAGTTCTTAGGGGGTGATTATTACAGGGGAAGGGTTCAAAGCAAACCCGGATAAAGTTCAGGGAATTTCTCGGATGCCTACCCCATCATCGCTAAAAGAAGTACAAATGCTAAATGGTCGATTGGTAGCCTTGAACAGATTCCTAGCAAATCATGCTGCTAAGTTGTACCCCTTCGTGTCCACACTACGCAATTGTTTGAAGAAAGCACACTTCAAGTGGACACCGGAGGCTGAAAAAGCGTTTCTGGAGGTGAAGAAATGTCTCATGGAACTCCCAGCATTGACTGCACCTCACGCAGGGGAGCCCCTCACATTGTAACTTTCCGCGTCTGATATCGCGGTCGGGGCAGTCCTATTGACAGATTGAAAAAAAATGCAAATGCCAATTTACTACGTCAGCAGAACCTTGGCGGATGCCAAAACTCGATATTCGATGCTAGAAAAGTTAGTGTTGACGTTAGTGTACGCGACACGAAGATTGAATAGATACTTTCAGGGACACCCCTTAAACGTGCTGACCAATTATAAATTGAAGAGAGTGAGAGCCAAGCCGGAGTTGTCGGGGAGATTGGCCAAATGGGCAATTGAATTAGGTGAAAACTCAATAGAGTATAAGCCTAGTCCTGCAATAAAGGCCAAGTGTTGGCAGACTTTGTCACCAAGGTTCCAACCGAAAAAGTTCAAGAATGCTCGTACGAACAGCACCCTCCAGTTCTGTTAGAAAAAAAAGTCAAAAATGGACTTTGTTCACGGATGGAGCATCTAGCGGAGAAGGATCGGGTGCAGGCTTGAGGTTAGTTAACCCAGATGGCCAAGAATTCACGTATGCCAAAAAACTTAATTTTAAAAGTACAAATAACAAGGTGGAATACGAGGCATTCTTGGCTGGCTTAAGAATTGCAAAGAAATTGGGGGTCAAGTACCTTGAGGCGCGGGTATATTCAATGCTTGTCGCGGGTCAGATCTCAGGGACGTATGAAGTAAAAAACGAAGTAATGGCTTCATATTTGTCTGTTGGGTCGGATTTTTTGATAAGGAAGATTGAAATCTTCTCAACCTCCTCAGAAAACGGCTAAGTATGGACTTCGAGCAAGCCTAGACTATCGAGCATGGTTTTACTACCTCGAGCAAGGTCTTCAGAACCTTTAGTGGTTGATTCTTCTAAGTGTTAAGGCTTCGAGCAAGCTACACTTCAATGAGCAAGAGTATTCTTTTATCGAGCATGGATTGCCAATCGAGCAAACAGCTTGATCATACAAGTTTTAATCAAGTGTTACGAGCATCGGATGGTCGAGCACATGGGGACAAGCATGGATGCAATAAGAAGATGTCATGTGATCAAAGCAAGGACTTCGAGCATAGTTCAGTTCCCCGAGCAAGATTTACATCCGAGCATGCTAAAGATTGCTCAATAAGTCAGACTGAAGACATCAAGAAGAATGAGCTTGCTCGATGGACTAGTTTGAGCAAAGCAAGGATTGGTCAAGAAGAATGAAGCTTGCTAGAGGAGAATATCTTCATTGAAGATATTCTAAGTAAAGTATGCTCGAGGCATTCATCGAGCATACCTAGCATAGTGAGTCTTCTCGAGCAAGATTGTTACCTTGCTCGAGGACTCAACACTTGTATTTGTTTTGTCTTTCATTATGTAATGATTAGGAACTTCTAGAAGGAATGTCAGGATCTATAAATAGGGTCCTAGGTTTCCATTTAGGGCACGGATAATGACACACGCAATACGAGAAACATTCCAAAGAATATTCTATTTGTTTCCTCGTACCGCCGCCGCCGCCACGAAACCCTAGATATTCGACATTCCTTTCACTGTTGTATTAAATGATATATTAAATGTAGTGAATCTTTGTCTTTGATTGTGTTCTTATTGATTATCCATTATTGTTTCATGTTTGCTATATCACACCTTCGTTCCCACTCGTTGGATATCCTGATTACGCCAGGATATTCAATAGGCCTTTGGGTTACAGAGTCGGTGTGTTCTTGTCAACCTTTTTAAGGTTTCACCCGATTCACCGTCCTGACATTGTCCCAGGCCAAGGATCTCATGCAGCAGTTTACTTCCTGCAAGTGGTCCACATCAATCAAAGTGAAAATCGACCCACGGATGCCCTAAGTAAGTTATCATCCACCAGTTTCGAGCATCTGGGAAGAGATGTGCGGATTGAGGTCCTGAACAGCCCACCCGTTCCTCAGAATCAAGTCATGTTTATCCAAACATGACACCCATCGTGGAATATTTGTTCTTCGGTATTTTACCAGAAGATAAAATCATGGCACGAAAGGTCTGTCACAAAGCGCTGTTTTATCAAGTTCAAGATGACGTGATATACAGAAAATCCTTCCTCGGTCCATTACTTTGATGCATACACGCACAGGATGCCAATTACTTAATCAGAGAAATACATGAAGTCATCTGTGGGCTACACGCAGGACCATGGATGGTGGTGGCGAAGATCATGAATGTGGGGTATTACTGGCCGGCCATGCACATGGATGCGGTCAAAGAAATCAGGAAGTGTGATTCTTGTCAAAGGCATCCGCCGCATATACTCCGACCCCAGAAAAAGTTAATCCTAGTAACTCCTGCGTGGCCTTTCCAAAAATGGGCCATAGACATTATGGGTCCATTCCCAAAAGTGCCAGGGCGGGTGAAGTTTTTATTGGCCGCAATCGATTATTTCACTAAATGGGTGGAGGTTAAACCATTAGCACATATCACGGCAGCGAACATAAAGAAATTCCTTTGGGAATTCATTATATGCCGTTTTGGCCTCCCGCAGATGCTGGTCAGTGACAACGGCACCCAATTTGCTGACGAGGACCTTCAAGGATGGTTGGCAGAATTGCATATCTCACAAGTTTTCACGTCGGTAGCTCATCCACAAGCCAATGGGCAAGTGGAGTGAGCCAATAGAAGTATCAAGGAGGGCATCAAAGCCCGGTTGGGAATGAAAGGAACTGGATGGGTAGATGAGTTGCCATATGTTTTGTGGGTGCACAGAACCAATAAGAAAACAAGCAACTCCAAAACACCGTTTAGCTTAACATATGGCACGAAAGCAATGGTTCCTGCTGAAATAGGTGTCCCATCCGCAATGATGCTTTTGATTTTTGATAATGAAAAGGAGCTATGGTTGAACCTAGACCTCCTAGAAGAGCAAAGAGAGTTGGCAGCCATACGAGAAAACAAGTACAAGCGCTAACTCCAAAAGTATTACGATGCCCGTGTCAAAATATGCAAATACAACAAAGGGGATTATGTATTTCGGGACAACGAAGCATCAAACGCTGACTCACCAGGAAAATTGGCTCCCGCTTGGGAGGGACCCAATAAAATTGACGGAGTCTTAGGAAAAGGCGCATACAAGTTGAAAAAACTAGATGGAACACCGATTCCCAGAACATGGAACGTTGTTGATACACGATACTAGCGTATCGGTCTTTATATTATTATTATTATTATTATTATATTATGTTATTAATGTAAGGGCATTTTGGTAATTAAGCCCATTCGCCTTAATTGTAAGTCACATTCGTTACTTAGTAACGAATGTGTCACATTCGTCTGATGTAAGTTCCATTCGTTAACCTAGTCTTAACGAATGGGACAACAAATGTGGGGCTATTCGTGAATGTAATGTATAATGAACGAGTGTGTTCATTCGTTAAGGTTTATCTTAACGAATGTAGTCATCTCTATATATATTTGTAAGTTAACATAAAGTAATAACGTTTTTCATTAATCGTATTATTGCCTCGTTACTCTTCCCAAATACCTCCAGAACACACACAATCACACACTACTCAGCGTTGACAATGGAATTACCTAAAAATATCTTTCATCGGTTTAGCTATATCAAACCCTGTGCTACGCTATTTGCACAACTGAAGACACGTAGTCTGGGGAACACTCTTGAAAGCAAGAAGACTATGGTCAAGTTTCAATTCAGAAGCTTCACACTTCTCAAGAATGAAACCGTTGAGGAGATGATCAATCACTTTTGTCATAATGTCTACCGTTAAGTTAGAGCCAACTGAGGTGGATAAAATTGACACCTTAAAAAATGCTTTGCCACCAACGTATTCAACCTTCCTACTCGTACTGAAGGAAAACAGCTACTTCCGGAATGATGATCTCACTGATGAAGAGTTTATCAAAAAACTGGAAGAAATAGAGTATGACATGAAGTCAACTTCATTGACAGACAGCTAGAATCCAACTTTATATGGAGGTTCGTTGCCGGCAAACAACATAGGCTCACTTCCTATTACAGCGTTCTACTCATAGTGTTCTCCAGATTGAACTCCTAGCTTTAATTCGACCCCTAATGTATGCTTCATGGTATCGGGATCGAGTTCTAGATCTAGTCAGTCTAGCTCCCCGCCTAATGTGAATATGAAAGAGGCAGAGCAGCAGTTCGCATTTATGTGCGCGTTTATGACATCCTACGAACAACTCGTTGGGAGTAAGATTACAACTAGCGAACTGACTGATGAAAATTACGATAAGATAGATCTGGATGATCTCGAACTCATGGACCTTAAATGGAACATGGTCATGATATTTCGTAAAGTAAAAAGGTTCATGCAGAGAACTGGTAAAGATCTGCCCACGTTGAACAGAGGGTAGGCTTTGATAAGTTAAAGGTAAAGTGTTATAACTGCAATGAATTTGGACACTTTTCTAAGGAATGCGACAAGCCTAAAAAGGAGTATACTGGTCCACGTAATGCTGATCGTTCTTCTAGGAAAATTTCTAATGTACCTGAAAAGAAGAAGACGACAGATGGGGATCAGGTCAAGGCAAGTAACACACAAGCCTTGGTTATTAATGAAGGGCTTGACTGGTCGCAAAAGCTGTTGGGAAACCAAGAAAATCATGCTACGGTGGAACCTACTAAGCAGTTCGAAGATGCTAATGGGGATAATATATCTGAAGACAGCGACATTTCAGAGTCAGAAACGGATTATGCTAGTACGAGTGTTGGACAAACTGAGTCGTTCGCCTGCATGGCGAAAATTGAGAAGGTTTGTACAAATTCATCTTTTAATTTATACGTGAATGAGTCACACGTGACAATTACTACTCAAGTCGTTACAGAGTGTGAAAATTGTTGCGAACTCAAGTGTAAGCTTGAGTCTGCATTGCAGCAAAATGATCTACGCGCGAACGAGCTTTCAATGTTGAAAGATTGCTGTAGACAAAATTCCAAACCTTTGGATCAATCGACTTTAAAAATAAGAAATTCGTTTTTGAGTAACCACGATTTGAATGCCAAGGTTAATTCTAAGCTTGTGATCATTGAACAACATTTTCAAGAAATTCTAAAACTAAGAATTAGCATTACAAAACTCGAAAATGAAGTCTTAGAACTTAAGAACAAAATTAGTAAATTTCGAGACTCGTCGTTCTTTTTGAATGAAATAATTGAGGTAAATCACTCACATCAAAAGAACGTGAAAGCTGGTTTGGGTTTTGTGGAAGTTCCTCCACCTTTAAGAGTGATTATTCAAGCATTCCCGAAGTCGTTAAACCTACTACAACCTCGCAAAAGCCTGAAATTAGTCATAAGAATGCTGAAAATGTTGAACCAATGAAAACTAAGACTCACGATTCAGTGCACATTAAGAGTCACCGAGTCTACACTGAGAATGAAATTGATGGTTCGATCGAGGAATTGAATGAACCGAAGGAGATTGTTAAAAATAAAGACATACCTTCTAACAATCACATCCTTTATGAACCAGAAGAATTCAAACAAGTGGTATATGGTTCGAAGTCTTCTATCAACTCATCAAACAAACCAAAGGTTTCAGTTAATGTAAAAAAATCAGACCAACCAAAAGTGTCTGATGAGGATTTAATGAAATTTGTTAATCCTCAAAAAGATCCTAAAGTAAACAAAGGACGGGTCTTTAAGTTAAAAGGTCTAACCAAAGTCTTTTCGGATAAATAAGTTCTTTTGAACTTATTAAAACCTGAAATGATTGAAAGTGTCTACAATGACGACACGTCTAAAGTTACCAAGCTTGAAAAAGAGTTTATTAAGTCAAAAGAACATCCAAAATTCAAGCTAAACCAACTGTGACTAACTTTACACCTATAAAATTTGTCAAATCTTCGGGTTTGGAGAGTTCATCGTACAGTACAAACCTTGAATTTTACAAAAATAAGAAGGGAATAAAGACATAGTTTTGGACTCAGTAACTCATGACACTCCAAAGGTTGAAGTTGCTCAACCGAAGCCTGAAATTAAGATCAATGTTGCACCACAAAAGATTTTAGATACACGCCTTTGTTTCAAATGTGGCGAAACAGGTCATGCTGCGAAAAAATGTAAGGCTAAGGTTGAAAATGTCAAACACACAACAAAAGTTAATACTCCAGTTGTTGACATTAAACGGAAACCTATGGAATCTTATGTGGACGAATCTTTCATAATTTATTTGAATATAAACCCATGAAAGGTTGTTCGGGTTGATGATTGTAACGTATTTGACACATCGTTTGACCGTGCTCAACCGATCTGTAAGAATACAAATTCAGGAGTGATAAGGGACGATTACTTGAAAAAGAAAGTCAAGAAACCAATCACTTATTCTCAAGTGCCTCAATCATTCCCCAATTCTAGTTTTAAATTAAACATTCTTCGAAATTATCAAAAGGAGAGCCCAAGATTGAGGCTTGGGCTGCCTTTTTGAACTGATCATTTTACCTATTGTGCAGAGTTCATCCAAGACAGTATCTGGAGATAAATGGATTTTGGATAGTGGATGCTCTCGGCATATTACCGGAAACCTGGACCTCCTCAAAAACGTTCAAGACACTCAAGGAGGTTATGTGGCTTTCACAGGTAACCATGGAGGAATGATTACCAAGGAGGGTGAAGTCTCGAATGGATGAATCACATTTGAGAAGGTAAATTATTGTGAGAAGGTATATCATAATCTACTGAGTGTTTCACAGATTTGTGATAAAAAGTATACTACCATCTTCACTGATAAGAAGTGTGTAATCCTTCAGCCGGGACACACGATTCCTGAAGGAATGGTTGCCATGCGATCTCCTAGATCGAATGATATTTATGTCCTCGACACGAGCACTAATGTAGCAGTTTCACCTTCTGAAACGTGTTTTGTTTCAAAAGAGACTGAGAAAGACTTGATTTTATGGCATAGACGCATGGGACACATCCATATTCGTAAGATGAATCATCTGATTGCGAATGATCTTGTGGATTATGTATCCCTGAAACATTTTAGATTATCTGATTGATAGTGGCTTCAAACAGAGGACTGTCGATTGTACGCTTTTCTACAAGAACGTTGGTGACGATCTGCTCCTCGTCCAGATATATGTTGATGATATCATCTTCGGTTCCACAAACAACAGACTATGCAAGGAATTCGAGACTACGATGCAGACAAAATTTGAGATGAGTTCGATGGCAGAGATGAGTTTCTTTTTGGGGCTGCAGGTTCACCGGTCTGAGAACGAGATCTTTATCCATCAGACTAAATATGTGAACGATGTCTTGAGCCGATTCAAGATATCTGCTATAAAAATCCCATCTACACCTCTTCCCGTGGGTCATAATTTGTCATCGGACGAATTAGAGGATACCGTTGATCCGACCCTCTATTGAGCTATGATTGGTTCATTGATGTATTTGACTGCGTCTCGACCTGACATAATGTTTGCTATTTGCTTGTGTGACAGGTATCAATCAAGTCCATGAGTGACGCATCTGGCGGCGGTTAAGCGAATCTTACACTATCTGTGGGGTAATCCCGACATCGGGTTTTGGTACCCTAAGGATGATAGTTTTGATTTAACTGCTTACACCGATTTTGACTACGGAGGTTGCAAGATCAACTTTAAATCCACAACGACGGGATGTCAATTCTTAGGAAACCGGCTTGTTTCCTGGCAGTGTAAGAAGCAGACAATGGTCTCTACTTCAACAGCCGAAGCGGAGTATGTGGCGGCCTCGAGGTGCTATTCACAAGTACTCTGGATCCAGCAGCATTTGCGGGATTACGGTTTGAAGTTTCTTACTACTCCAATTTATATTGATAATTTTGCCACTACATCTATCACCAAAAACCCGGTTCATCATTTAAAGACAAAACATATTGAAATTAGATATCACTTTATCCGTGATTGTTTTGAAAAGAAATTAATTGATATTGCAAAGATACACACGAATTTTTAAAAAGCTGAACTTTATACTAAAGCCTTTGACAAAACGAGATTTCAATATTTTCTTGGTATAAATGGTTTGAAAACTTTAAAAGATGTTCAAATGCTCGGTTAAATCATTTTTATTTTCTTTTTCAAGTTTTTATTTTTTTTATTTGTTGGTTTTTAGGAGGAGAAAATATAAAATTCAAAAAATATTGTGAATTGAGTTTATATAGAGAAAATATAAAATCTCAAAAACATTCAAATATTATAAATTCAAAAACATCGAAAAATGCTCCTCAAAATGAGTTCTTGAGCAACAAGGGAAAATGAGGGTACATTGACGTGATTGATCTAGCACATGAATAAATTAGATTAAAAATAATCATAAGGCCAAAAATATGATATGCAATGATAGGCTTGACAGACTATATAGGAACTGATAAGAAATAAATA
The DNA here is from genome assembly GCF_021521415.1 of Bidens hawaiensis. Classification (NCBI taxonomy): domain Eukaryota; kingdom Viridiplantae; phylum Streptophyta; class Magnoliopsida; order Asterales; family Asteraceae; genus Bidens; species Bidens hawaiensis. The sequence continues at coordinate 209,858 of NW_027495028.1, forward strand.
TAAAGATCACCGAATCTAGTGGAATAACATCTTGACGAGTGATACTATATCTGATTGAATAAGTTAAAAAGTTAAAAGATTACTGTGTGTGCATGCGTTCATTTTTGAAGAAAATTCTGCTTTATTTTTTCTTTAATTTTGCCAAGAAATTCAATTTTATTTATTCTTTATTTTTGTTCAAATATTGGATCCTCTCCTGCGCGATAAGATTATCTGACCTGAGGATTAATATTTGAATTTTCTGCTTTATTTTCTTGGTGTTTCGTATGAAATTTTGGACTTTCTCAGCGTGATAATACGGGATTTCCGAATTGAGAGTTAAGATTTTATACATCTTCTGCTTATTTTAATCTTTTATTTTGTTAAAATGGAACCTTATTTGCGTGTAGTCATACCGAACTTAAGGGAAAATTTTAACTTTCTGCTTTATTTCCATTTTATTATTTTTGCATGAGTCACAGTTAATCAAATTTTAAAGTCAAGATAAACGTATATGTGAATACTCACTGTATAAGAGATGGAAATGTTACTTTTGATAGGTGGGGTCCACATAAGATTCGTGCTTAATTGAACCTAATAAATATCGTGAAGTCTTCGAAATGTCTGTGTAAAGTTTAAGAGGATAACTATATCAGCAATCATCTTTGCGTTACGTGTATAATAATATCGAAATTGAAGTGTCGTTTAGTAACGTCTTTGTCAATATGATTCCCTTCTCGAACTCTGTCACACCCCGACTAGCACAATGCGGAAGCGTAAAACGGGAATGCAACAGACACCTCTGGTATCAACACATTGTTTATAAAGAAACATTACAAACTAATTTACAATATATTACATTTCATTGTTTTATCGTTGTTTTACAGTCTGGGTGATACAAACCAAACTAGTTCGTTAACTATACAATCTTACTACTAACTTCCTTGCTTCTATTCACATAGCATCAACCACACACCTTGGGCAAGTAACAGATCACCAAATCATTCCGATTTAGGTATATTTGAAAAGCAGTTTAAAACGGGTCAACTACTAGAGTTGGTGAGTTTCACGAGTTTCAAGAAAACAGTTATGAGCATTCACAAGTTAACACTTGTAATCATGATATAAGTATGTATGTATGTAAGTGATGTAATTATGCTAAGCTACAGTGAAGCCTTGACTGTAAGCGTTGCGTGCATCCATTTCCCACGCTCAATCAACCACTGTGGCTCCCCTTCCGCCCACAACATGCCCCGGTAGCTATGTCTAACACTACATAGCCTGTTTGTATAAATATGGTCATGTGCAAACGGCGCTATGTGACACGGCAACCAGGCCGATTCCGTTTGGGTTTGTCAAACCAATAGTACTATTCACAAGCCACCAGCTCGAAGTTAATCACTGTGCTCGTGAGGACTTTTGTGTGTTAGCACTTAGATAATTCACATCAATACATGTTTTAGGTATGTATATGTAATCAAACATGCTTTTCACCCCAAAAGTTTGTAAAACTGTTTAAAGAGTGGGGTCATGAAACTCACTGTTTAGTAGATAATCAGTAGCACGTCGGTTCGAGGTTTGTATAAATTGCAATCACGGTTTCCTATAATCAATATTATAATAATATTAATATTTTAATATTATTATAATCACAATACTAAACTGGGCTGTATAACTAATCTGGGTATAGCTGGAATGCCCAGAAAGTGGCAATAGGCTTAGGTTGTGATGTTGTTCAATGTCTAATACTTAAAACTGAACTTGGCTCAGATTCCCGTTTTCCCGGCTGGGCCAAGTTTTTCGTTTACGCGTTCAGAAAACAATTATGGGGAAGTAAGCTTGGGTAAATGTATTGGTTAATAAAATGATTAAGTTATAAAGAAGGATCACATACTGGGGTCCCAGATTAGCCACGGGGCCTGTTTCCGTTTATTCAGTTTGATTTAAGAAGAAACGCGCACAATCTATCTGGATTGTCCAGGTTTCTCATAGAAAAGTTTGTTTTTACTTAATTAATCCAAAATCTGATTTTTGATCACTCTTGGTGTTTTGATATTCCCGCAGGTTCGTTAATCGCGAACTTGCCGGTTTTTATAAAAATTGAATTTGTTTAATCTTCAAATTAGCATAATTAATTAACCGTTAATAGTTAAATTATAAAAATTTAGCCACTTATCAATTAAAATATGTAGATTTTTATAAAAATATTTCTGGAATTATTTACTGATTTATTAATTTATAAAAATTTATTTTATTAGCTATATTTCGCCTGAAAATCGTCCGTTTATCCCATACAATTTCCAAAAATTCCACAAAAATTCCTGAATACTCAAATTATGTTCCAAAACAACCTGTATCAATTCCAGATTGTAAAAAGCTCGTGCAATATTCTTTTCGGCCCAAATTCGTCTATAAAAATTCACACGAACGCATATACACAAAACACCTTTAGAATTCTGCAAATGATCCCAAAATTCATATGTGATCAAAATACATCAAATCTGAGTTCCCAGAAAAATTTCATAATTTTTGAAGTATTTTAGCTATTTTCCCAAATAAACGTCCCAATTCGGTAATAAATTCGCCAAATATTCTCGGATGGACAAACAATTACCAAATTTGAACAGGGACTCAATGACATGGTCCCTGATGTCCCTGAAAAATTTGAAGGCCTAAAAATATGCACATCACAACCTTAACCTAAATAGCCCGTAAGCGAGTGTTTCGGCATTACCTTAGCGGTTTTGGTTCGTTTCCGCCTTTCTAATCAAATTTTCAAGTTCTTGTGCTCCTATGTAGGCTAGATATAAGTCGTATATCACAAACCAAGCAAGTTTCATCAATAGAACAACTCCTTAACTTAGGGTTTTGGCTAGTGCACAAAAACGAACATTTGAACCGTAAAAACGCCGTTTCAACCCTTTAATCCGTGTTTATGGCCAAAAAAACTATTAAACCAGGTTCTTCACCATGTGTATGATCAAAAAATGTTTATGGATGATTTTTAGGGATTTTACATGGTGAGGAATGATTTTTGGCAATCAAGCTATGTTTATATGGTATTAATCGAGTTTAACCGAGCCGAAAATCGATTATTTATGACATCTTTACCTAGTTTCTTGCTGGTTTTTGATGGAGAGCAGCTTGTGTCTGGAGTTTTCAATGAAAGGTATGTTATAAAATATCTTAGAATTGTTTTATATTTAAAGGAAAACCAAATTAACAATAAAAAAAAAGTTTTATTCAACTTTGGCGGGCTGGGCTTGTTAGGCCCCATTTGGGCCCACTGTTGGCCCATCAGTCTCGTTTTGCATCCCCAAACATGAAATCCCGACCCCAAATTTATTTCGGGTTCAGTTTTTGGTGCTAAAAACTTATCGGGTGCGACCAACAGCGCGAAAATGAGTGTTTTTCGGCTAGATTTGTGTAAAATAATAAAAACATACTATACGTTTGTAAAAATCGAAAATATTTTCACGGATCACTTAAAACATTTCAAATAAGTGTTTGGTAAGTCTTTTTCGGCTTATCGGATAATACAATGCTTGGTTTGTAACTATCTTTCGTGTTTAAATCTATAGCGGGTAGTTAAACGAGCATGTTTTCGTTTAACTTGTTTGCTATCAAACTAAGGCCATATTACTAATATTTTAGCTTATATTAAACGTATAACACTTATAGATGCCCCCCCGGGATATCTGGGTCATAACCCGACCCGTTCGGTTACTCGTTCGTTTGTTACGCAAAAGGCGTTTATTTGCTTAATCGGTAAATACGTACTGAGGTGTACCTTATTTTGGCTCAAATGTCACAAACTCACAAAAACATTTATTGCTTTAATAGTTGTTAGTTTTACTATTTTACTCACAGTATTTCATTTATGTTTGTTAAAATTGAAAAATACAAAAAGATTTTCGTTTTTGTTTGATAAATTTCAAAATCCACAAAGATTTTAATTTTTCTGCTTTATTTTCGATTTACCGAGCTAGAGCAATTTAAAAACAAAAACAAAAACAAAAACAAAAACAAAAACAAATAGATTTACCCCAAGTTCAAGTTAATTCGTGCTTAAAGTATTATTGCTAGGGTCTTTTGTTATTATCAATGAAATATGAACTTAATGTTACTTGTGATGTTCATTCTCATTATTTTCTGCACCTTGAGACATAAGCTGTAACAATTTCAGATCCTAATCAGTGTCTACATCAGTCCCCTCATCCCCTTTCAAGTGGTATTAGAGCATTTGGCTCGTTACTAGCTTGAATATCACAAGTTTTTCAAGTATTTCTCTCTATCTTCTAATTCAACCGTCAAAATTCCTTCAAACTCTCACAAGTTGTATCTTATATCTTCGTGAAAAATCTTTCAACTCATTCAAATTCTTCATCATTTGGTCCATCAAATTGTCAAAATACCAACATGATTGTTCTTAGCGCATATGTTATCATCACGCATATGTTTATCAAGTATAACATATACTGCGCATAACATATACGCCGTATATGTGGCGTATATGTTACACATTGCAACATATACGTGGAATTAACATATCCGTTATCATACATATCGGTTGACTTTCTCATACATATCCGTTGACCATTACTTATCCGTTAACCAAAACATATCCGTTGACCAGAAAATATCCGTTGACCTGTACTTTAGCATCATATCCGTTGACTTGTATTCCTTTGTTGATCACATCATGGCCAATCTAAATGCTTTTGTGTCTCAACCCTCTATTCTGCTTCAGAATATTAATCTAGAAAATGAAATGGGGACGTCAAACAAACCTCCAAAGCTTCTTCGGATGGAAGACTATCCCTCATGGGCAGATAAGTTTGAAACTATGTTTAGGCGTAAAACTATGAGACATGGACTGCTGTTGAAGAAGAGTATATCATTCCTAAGAACGAGAATGGAGACAATATCGGTTTTCACAAATTGAAGAACGTGACAAAGCTTTGTTCTTAAAGGAAAAAAAGATGTTGAACCTTTTTCAACAAGCAATCAAGGCTGAAATCTTTCAGCTATTACAACACAATGGTTCATGTTACTCGATTTGGCAGAGATTATTGAACAAAGATAGAGGAAACCCTGATATGAGAAAGAGTAAAATGGCGTTACTTAAGAAAGAATTTGATATTTTCACTCAAGTTAAGGGAGAATCATTTGCATAATTGATTGAACGATATTGTCATCTGGTAATGAGATGAAGAGACTAGGTATTGATAAGCCTGATTACGAGTACACTGATAAGCTTGCCGATGCAATACCTGAAGAATGGGGCACATTTATATTGATTCAACAATCAAATCCAGTTGCCTATGCCCGTCTTAATCTAGCAAGGTTTATAGAGAAGCTTGAAGCACATGAGTTGGAACTTAGGAAGAAGCAAAAGATGAAATCAACTGCTATATCACAAGAGGCTGGATTGTACTACAAGGGTTCACAATTAGGTGCATCTTCCAATCCCAAGATTCCAACAGCTTTCTGTGCTGAACAGACTGGACAAGCCTTTGTAACTAATGTACCTACTACTCCACAATATAGTAGTAGTTACTCAGGAACTATTGCAGTATCTCAAGCCTCAAATCCAATAACACAAGACCCTGATGTTCTACAGTGCGATATTGCTGTAAACTTAAAGAAAACAGGAAGCCTAACCACTAAAACAGTCAAGAGCATATGGCATTTCTGGGCTCAGTTCTGGAGTCATATGAATGTTTAGTTGCTGGTCGGATTGGTAACTACAACATGACCAAAGAGGATTATGATCAGATTGATCTGGAAGATATGGAAATGATTGATATTCGTTGGTGTATGGCTAGTGTAATCAGGAGAGCTCAACGTTTCAAGGACATAACTGGTAAGAATGTGTTGGATGGGTCTACTTCAAAATTGGGATTTGATAAATCCAAAGTGAGATGCTTTCAATGCAAGGAAAAGGGACACTTCAAACAGGAGTGTACAAGCAAGAATGTAGATGACAATGCTGCTAATCCGTTTGGGAGGGATTATTACAAACAGGCATTATACCATCGTCCTTCTCAAAACGAGGCTGAATCTTCCAAAGGCAAGAAATCGTCAGAGGCTTCTACATCATAACAAAAGGTTGCTACTGCACAGATGGACGAGGGGTTCAACTGGAATTTATTATTTCAAGCAAACATAGCAGAAGTTGTTGAGGATAGTGAAAAAGTTGAGATGGTTGAGAAAAAGGAAGAGGTCAAGATGGTTGAAAGTTTTGATAATGAGATTGAGGACAAGTTGGTTGAGAATGAGAGTTTGGATAAAGTTTTGAAGGTTGAAGACAAACAGAGTGACAAGGTTGATCAAATTGATTTTGGAGAGGAAGATAATGTGGAAGAATCAGAGGTCAAGGATTCAAGTAAAGTTGAAGAATCAGAAGAGAAGTTGGTTGATGGAATCATAGAAGACACAACTGATGAAGAGTCTAAAAGTTCAAATGAAGAATCAACTGATCATGCATTCATGGCTAACAAGGTAACTCTAAACTCAATTGTGTGTGAAAAATGTGAGTTGCCATGTGATGAATGTGATTTTAAAACTTTTGAAATTAAAGAGTTGAAAAAACATTATAACAAAGCTTTATTAGATCTTAAAAATGTTAATGAGGCATATATGAAACTTCAAATGTGTGAAAAGAATTTGTGGGCTAAGATTCTACAGGATCAAAAGACCATTTCAATGTTAAAACACACGGTTGTGGATAAAAAAATTGCCATCAACAGACATATAGATGAGAATGCTGCTCTCAAGCTTGAGTTACAAACACTCAAGATTGAGACTGAAAATTCATCAAAATATAAGGATGATGTGAATGAGAACATAACATCTAATGTGGATTATCATGCTGTGCCTCCACCCATGTGGAATGCTTATATTCCCATGAAACCAAAAGGTTTAAAGAAGGCATTGAATGTGGAAGTCAAAACTCCATTTCTTGATACCACAAATTCTGATGATGATGATTCTGTTGTCTCTGAAAAGGTTGATAATGAAAGTTTTGGATGGGATGTATCAACTGGAATTAAAGTTGCAGAGTCGGTTTTAACTGAGGAAAAGGTTAAAGATCATTGTTTGGGAAAAGAAAATAATGTTGATTCAAATAGATTTGCTAAAATGAGTTTTTATCATAAGCAATCTCATCGAATAAAAACAACCCAAGTTAAAAAGATTTTGTTTGTTCATGGTAAAACGTCTGAGTCTGAGAAAGAAGCTATCTTTAGAAATCAGTCAAATCAAGAGTTTTATCGTCTAAAGGCCGAGCGTTAAAAGACTGAAACGACATCTCAGATCAATAAGTTTGTTGATCGGAGACGTTGTTTTAATTGTAATGAAATTGGGCACGTATTCTACGCATGTCACAATCGATTCAAACATGAGCACGCTCCGCCTCAAAAGTCTGAAAACAAGAAATCAGGTCTTGGATATGTGAATAAACTAGTTAATGTTCCCGAACCTATGAGAATTTTAAAACGTGGTGAATCAGTAAAAAATGAAGTTGCTAAAATTGACATTTCAAAGACTTCACAAACCACCTTTTTACAGCAAGAAACAAGCTATAGGTCAGAATTGGGTGCTCAAAACCGCGTCAAAACCACCAAGTGTTGTAGAGGAAAATAAAGATGAATCTGAGTCACATGTAACAAGTGATGATTTATTATCATGTGAATCGGATATTGACGATGTTAGGTTGTTATACAAGAATTTCAAACAACCCAAGACCAAGAAGGCTTGGGTTTCCTTGTTTCACTAAATCGGTTTTCTGTGCGTACAGGGGCTTCTAAGATCCCACGATTCACTATTGGATTATGAATAGTGGAGCCTCAAGGCATATGACGGGTAGTCTTCACTTACTTAAAGATGCCAAATCTATTCAAGGAGAGTATGCCGGCTTTGCGGGAAATCAAGGGGGTCAGATAGTTAGAGAAGGCACGCTGACAAACGGGAAAGTCATATTTGATAAAGTTAACTACATTTCGGAGTTGGAGAACAATCTTCTCCGCATATCACAAATATGTGATAAGAGTTTCTCTAATCATTTCACAGATAACGAGTGCCTAATTTTGAAACTTGGTTTCAAAATTCCTGATGATTGGATACTAATGCGTGCTTCTCGAGAGATTGATCTTTATGTTGTAGTCATGAGTATTGCATCAATGTCTTCGTCGACTGCTCAATGTTTTATATCCAAGGCGTCAGAACGGGAGTCTTGTTATGGCATCGTAGGATGGGTCACATTAATGTGAGGAAGATGAACCGTTTGGTTCATAATAACTTGGTCGAGGGTGTGAACTTGAGGAGTTTTCAACTGAATGAAGAATATTTGGACTGCAAGAAGGGAAAACAAACGAAGAAACCTCATCCAAGGAAACTTGTCAATTCCATCAACTAACCTTTCGAACGTCTACATATGGATCTTTTTGGTCCGATGAATGTCAGAAGTATTGTTGATACACGACTTGAGCGTCTCAGTCTTTATTATATCATTATTATATGTTTTATTAATGTAAGGGATATTTTGGTAAATAACCCATTCGCTTCATTGTAAGACCATTCGTTACCCTGTAACGAATGAGTCACATTCGTCCTAATGTAAGCCATATTCGTTAACCTAGATTAACGAATGTGACACACGAATGTAGGGGCCATTCGGATGATAAGGTATAACGAATGAGTCTGTTCATTCGTTATTATTTAATGTAACGAATGATTCCATTCGTTAAGTAATAAATTAACGAATGGGTCATCTCCTATATATACTCTTATTATCTATCAGTAAAGTATCAAAGTTTTGAGATCTTGTTTGTGTACTGTTACTCTGCCAAAATACTCTCAGATTACACACACAAACACACAGTAGTAAAGTATATCGTTCTAATCATAATCATAACATGAACATCATGATGTCAACATCGATCTAAATCCCGAACAGGCTTCCTCAAGTGGTATCAGAGCCTGAGGATCGGATCTTCGTGATTGTTCAATTCGTAATAGTATTGTTTCATCACTGAATTGATCAATTGCAACATGAATTGATTTAGTCATCGTCTAACAGGTTTTTGGTGAAACAGAGTATAGTGATTAAGTGTAATTGAACCATTTTAATTGTAATTCAAGTTTGTGTTAAGGTAATTGGACTGATAATGGAAGATTAAGTGAGAATCGGTAGTGGATTGGACGGATTTGAGTACCGATTTGGATTTTATGTTAATGGAGGTTAACGTGAATGTTTGAAAAGTTCAATTGAGGTTTGATTTGAGTTGTATTTGAGTTCAGACTGGTTGGTTGTGGTTCGGAATTGATTTCCGAGTGTATTGGTATAGGTTTTATAGTTATTCAGACAGATTTGGACTTACTTTGAATTTCAGACTGTGTTAAACTTTTGAAGATTGATTCGTTAAAGTTTGAAGACTGATTTGTTATGATGAATACTGATTCGTTATAATGAACCATTTCATTCATTATGGAATTAACTGATCATTCGTCAGTTTTATTCATTCGTTAATCTGATTCGCTAAGACCATCATTCGTTAAAACACTATTGACATTTGCTAATACTACACCATTCGTTAGTCATTCGTTAACTAGAACATATTACTCATTCGTTGACCAAGTCACATTCGCCACTTCACATTCGTTAATCTTACATCATTCATTAAAACCCATTCGTTTAAACAGTACTACTCATTCGTGAACAGTAGACATTCGTATATTCAAAGATTCATATATTGACAAGATAAGTCCTTTGACTTTCTGACTTTTTCAAATCATGGCTTCTAAAAATCAAGCCTCGTATAGCACACTTGCCTCATAGAACGTCTTGATGCACCAAATTCTAACAATGGACAATGAGATTAGATCTCACAACAAATGTCCCAAACTGCTTAAATTGTCGGAATTCGCATGTTGGGAACCGAGATTCCGAGCTCATCTTGGATCTGTTCATCCAAGCAGTGTGAGACATCTCGATGTTGTTTATAAGAAACCTCTTGTGGGAAGTGAGTCACTTGACTTCACGGAAAAAGCATTTAATATGTATGAAGCAAATGAGATCAAAGAGGCTGAGAACGAGACAAAAGCCTATTCGACTTTGACTATGGCTCTACCTGAGAGTGTATTCCATCAATTCAGCCCTATCAAGACGTGTGCTTCATTGTTTGCTTCCCGAAAAACCAGAAGTTTAGGGAATAACTTGAGAGCAAGAAGACATTAGTTAAATTTCAGTTTAGAAATTTTACACTTCTAAAGAATGAGACGGTGGAAGAAATGATGAACCGGTTTTGTCATCTTATTGCTGAGATGTCAACAGATAAATTGGAACCGACAGAAGTGGACAAGATTGATACGTTGATGAATGCATTGCCTCCATCGTATTGTGCATTCTTGCTTGTGCTTTAAGAGAATGGTTATTTTCGAAATGATAACCTTACTTCCGAGGATTTCATTAACAAGTTGGAAGAGAGAGAGAGAGAGAGAGTACGATATGAAATGTCAAAATTCTCTATGGGGGTTGTTTACCAACAAGCAACACGTCGAGCTTTGTACCGATCACTGCATTTTACACTCAGAATTCTTAAAAAGGGTCTGCTAACTATAATGCCAAACCTAATGTATGTTTCATGGCATCAGGTGCCAACATGAGTTCAGGGTCAAGTCAATCGAGCTCTCCACCTAATGTAAACATGAAAGATACGTAGCAGCATTTCGCGTTCTTATGTGCTTTCATGACATCTTACGAACAATTGGTTGGGAGTAAGATTTCTACAAGCGAGCTAACAGATGAACATTATGATCAAATTGACCCTGATGACTTAGAGCTAATGGACCTGAAATGGAACATGGCAATGGTCGTGCGTAAGGTATGTTAGATCATATACGTCTATAGCTATGATCTTGGGTCTTAGATATGATTGTATAGGGCTTTACTTGTCAAATATATGTTTTGTGTATGTTAGGATTAGCGCATAAGTCTCACATGACCGGGTGCATAACATATGCGCCGTATATCATATCCGTACCTGAGAGTCCTCCTGTGTTTCCTATAAATAGGAGACTTATGCGTTAATTAGGAGACTTTTGGTCATTGTGAGAGAGAGAGAGAGACTAGAGAGAGAAAGTTACTAAAGTGTCATATCTTGCAAATCTTTGAAGTTATCAATGAAGAATTTGCTTAATGTTTACTTGTGGTGTTCACTCTCATTGGATTCCGCACTTTGAGATACAAGCTGTAACATATAGATATCCTATTAGTGTGTGCAACACTGTCCCAACCCCCTTTCAAGTGGTATCAGAGCTTTATGGCTCGTTACTAGCTTGAATACTACAAGTTTTCCAGGTTTTTCTCTCTATTTTCAATTCCAACCGTCAAAAGTCCTTCAAATTCTCACAAAACATTCCTTACACCTTCGTGTCAAACCCTTCAGAAATTCATTCAATTTCATCAACATTTGAACCTTCAAATTGTTAAATTACCGAAATGGCTTTTCTTCACGCATATGTTAGTGTAGCGGATATGTTTTTCATGTGTAACATATATGGCGCATAACTTATACGTCTTATATGCTATAAGTTAAAACATATACGTTACATATAAACATATACATTGGATCATTTATCCGTTGACCACCATACTTTGACCACTCACACTTATCTGTTGACTCACAGTCTTATACGTTGACCAACTTACTTATCCGCTAAACCTACTTATCCATTAAACCTACTTAACCCACATATCCATTAAACCTCATAAATCATACATATCCGTTGACTATTTCTTACCCAAGATTTCCGTTGGCCAGAACTTATACGTTGACCATCATGGACAATCTAAGTGCATTTGTGTCACAACCTTCTGCCCTACTTCAGAACATTAACCTCGAGAATGAAATGGGAACATCCAATAAGCCTCAAAAGCCTCAAAAACTTCTTATAATGGAAGATTATCCGTCTTGGGCCAACAAGTTTGAAACTTATGTTCAAGCTTTGAATTACGAGACGTGGACGGCTGTTGAGGAAGAATACATCAGCCCAAAGAATGAAAATGGCAGAAATTATAGGTTGTCACAAATTGCTAATGGTGACAAAAATCAGTTGCTAAGAGAGAAGAAGATGTTGAATTTGTTTCAACAAGCCATTAAAGCAGAAAATTTTCAACTGTTACAACACAATGGCTCGTGCTATTCTATTTGGCAAGCTCTTTTGAATAAAGACAGAGGAAACCCTGACATGAGGAAAATTAAGATGGCATTACTGAAGATAGAATTTGATATCTTTACTCAAGTCAAGGGGAAACATTCACACAGTTGGTTGAGAGATATTGTCATTTGGTTAATGAAATGAAGAGATTAGACATTGACAAGCCTAATTATGAGTACATTGATAAACTGGCTGACACACTACCTGAAGAGTGGAACACATTCATAATGATTCAACAGTCAAATCCTGTTGCATATGCCCGGCTGAACCTTGCAAGATTTATTGAGAAGCTTGAAGCACACGAACTGGAGCTTAGGAAAAAACAAAAGATGAAATCAACAACAATTTTACAAGATGTTGGGTTGTATTTTAAAGGTTCACAATATGTTGTGTCATCAAACCCTAAGATTCCCACAGATTTTTGTGCAGAGCAGACTGAACAAGCATGTGTAACCAATGTTCCTACTACTCCAAATTACAGTAGTAGTTATTCAGGAATGATTCTAGTATCTCAAGGCTCAAGCACACAAGACTATGATATTATACTGTGCAACATTGCTGTAAATCTGAAGAATACAAGAAACCTGACCAATGAAACTGTAAAGAAACACATGGCATTTCTTAGATCTGTTTTAGAGTCATATGAGTGTTTGGTTGCAGGTCGTATTGGCAATTATAACATGACAAAAGAGGACTATGATCAAATTGATCCAAAAGAAACGGAAATGATAGATATACGGTGGTGCATGGCAAGTTTGTTAAGGAGAGCTCAAAGGTTCAAGGAAATAACCGGAAGAAATGTGCTAGGTGGTTCGACATCAAAGTTGGGTTTTGATAAATCTAAGGTGAGATGCTTTCGGTGTAAAAAAAACGAAACTTCAAGCGGGAGTGTACCAGCAAGAATGTGGATGATAATGTAGCAAATCCCTTTGAAAGAGATTACTACAAGCAATCAATATATCATCGTCCCAAGGCAGAATTATAAAAAAGCAAGAAACCTACAGAGGCATCAACCTCACAACAAAAGGCTGCTACAACTCAAATGGATGAAGGTTTAAATTAGAAGTCGGTGTTTCAAGCGAATGTGGCTGAAATGGTTGATGATGGTAAGCAAGAAGTTTTAGGTGAAAAAGTGGATGAGGATAAGATAAGTGACATTGTTGAGACTGTGGTTGAAGGAGTTGAGGACAAAGTGAATGATTGGGTTAATAAGTTGGTTGAAAATGAAGTGGTTGAAGATCAGAATATGGACAAGGTTTTCAAGGATGAGAATGAGGAAAGTGACAAGGATGTTCAAGTGGATGATCAAAATGCTTCAGATGACGAACATCCACGAACATATGATAAACTTCACGAGGTTCCTTCTGACAATTTTATTTCATTATTTTCACCTGATATCATAGAAAGTTTTGCAGGAAGGTTTAATGGTGAAGAAGTACCCCATGGAAAAATTAACTTTGGAGAAGAAGAAGATGTGGTGATTCCAGAAGTCAAAAATTCAAAAGATAAGGAGGAATCAGTTGAGGTTAAAGAAGAGTTCGTTAAAGGATTGATTGAAGATATTACCGATGGATATCAGGCATTCATGGCACATAAGGTAACTCTAAACTCAACTATATGTGAAAAGTGTGAGCTGCCATGTAATGAGTGTGATTTTAAAACTCTTGAGCTTTAAGAGTTGAAAAAACATTATGATCAAGCTTTATTAGATATTAAAAAGGTTAATGAGGCTTATATGAAATTGAAAAAATGCGAAAAGAATTTGTGGGCAAATATCCAACAGAATCAAAAGACAATTTCAATGTTAAAACATACCGTTGAGGGTAAACAGATTGCTATTAACAGACATATTGATGAGAATGCAGCTCTCAAACTTAAGTTGCAAACACTCAAGATTGAGACAGAAAGAGTAAACTTGAAATTGGTGAGTTATGCTGCTTCGTCTTATGTTTTGATCACATTATGCCTGGAACCACATCAAAATCCAAGGATGATGTGAACGAGAACATAGCTTCAAGTGTGGATTATCAAAACCAATTTAAATATATTTGATAAAACTTTTAAAAGAAATGTTTAATATTTGAATCTTCCATCCACGCATGCCCTTCACTGGCCAAGTAGCTTCATGCACCTCCAAGCGATAAGGCATCCTCCTCCTAACCTGAAACTCACACTGACATGCACACAAAGTCAGCTTGAGCTGAGTGAGTTTAAGTTTTAATAAATAACATCAGTAATAGTAATCATGATAGTCATTCCAAAGATTTTAAAATATAAAAGGGATACATCAGTTAGGCCATCATCATCAATAAATAATCATCCTTATATATATATATATATATATATATATACACATACATATATATAAACATCTTTATAAGTATATAAAACATCCAAGTAATAACATCAGGGTCGAGCACATGTACATTCCAAACACGTAACATCTCATCCAACGTATGCAAACACAAAGTAGGCATATGTACATTCGTAGTCGATAACGACTACTAACATCGCCAAATATTGGCCATACAATAATACATACATACATACGATAATATCATCTCAAGGCCTACCCTATACAAGTAAGCCCATCCAAAATAATTGTAAACAATTCATCAAGCAAAATCGCTTAGGTGTGCATGCTAGCCCAAAATCTTAAAAGAGTAAAAAGGGGCATCATGAACTCACCTGACACAAGACACGTATTCACCACGAGCTAGATAATCCCAAAGTAAACCCAAAACTCAAACACCTGTCGGTTTACATACAAACATTACAATCGACATCGAAAGAACTCGTTTATCATACGAGACGTTCTAACATGGTTTGAGTTACCTAAAGCCTCGACCTCATAAAACTAAATCATAACAGCCCCCGGGGCCTTACATTCACCAACACGACCCTTAGATACTCCCGGGAATAAAGAATTCCCAATTTATCCCCGGAAGCACTAGGTGAACCTAACAAGCACGTTTAAGAGTCGTTTAGGCCGTTAACATCCAACTCAGCCCCGTGTGGACCCAATATGATAAAATCACAGCCACCAAGTCCACACGACGGTACACGAGTCAAATGGGTCGGTAACTCGCAAGTACAACGCACCAACTATTCAATAAACGCAATTGCGCGTTGTACCGACCCGTTTGAGCAACCGACAACCAATTCAGCCCCACAACTTATAAAAATGATTTTTCAACAGCCCGTACATTAAACCAAGTTCCCCAGAGCTGAATTGGTCGTTAATCACTTCAACCCTCGCGTTAAACGCATCAAACTACAATTCTAGTCAACCGAACACCAATATTCAAACTACAACTAGTTGACCAATCTAACGAACACCAATGAACATGAATTTTAAGTATGTTATACTAGACATACCTAGGAAGATTTTGGTGTAAAAACCTCAACCAAAACAGTCCCGAAACTGCTCAATTGGACAGCCACCCGGTTAACCTAAAACAAATCGTTTATCGATCAATACGCGTAATATAATGATCAATTAAGGTGTAAAAGACTTGTAGGGACATAGTACTAACCTTCAATTGATGTTTTATGCTCACAACATGGCTGGAAAAAGGAAAATCGCAGGGGGGGGGGGGCTGTGGTGGCATCGATCGGACAGCAAAGAGAGGGAGGGTTAGGGTTTTTTTAAGTTTTGTGTTATAATAAAAAAAGTTTCATCCTAGCCCCTTAAATTTGAAGTATATGGCAACTTGGAAGAAAAGTTAAATGATTTAACCTACCGAGATGACGAGAAGGTTTCCGAGAAATGTCGGTTAAATCCTGAGAGATGTACATACTCTACAAGCTCTAAATCATAACCGAGAATTAAAGGGTGTTACAAGTCCACCCCCTTACAATGGGATTCATCCCCGAATCCCGATGCGACAGGAACAACTGCGGATAGAGTTTTATCATCTCGTCTTCGGACTCCCAAGTAGCCTCGGAGCCCCTACGGTGCCTCCACTGCACCTTCACCTGCCTAACCACCTTATTCCTCAAACGCCTTTCCTGATGATCAATCATAGCAAACGGTTCTTCAACGTAGTTCAACTTACTATCGAGTTCAATGTCATCAAGAGACACATGGGCCTCATCATCTGCTAAACATTTCCTCAAATGGGACACGTGGAAAATAGGATGAATCCCTGTGAGCTCATCGGGCAATTCCAGTCTATACGCTATCTCACCAACACGGGACAATATACGAAATGGACCTATGAACCTTGGACTAAGCTTCCCCCTCTTACGAAAACGAATAATACCCTTCCAAGGAGAAACTTTCAACATAACTCGATCCCCAGCCTCAAAGACAATAGGCCTCCGCCTTTTGTCTGCGTAGGACTTTTGACGATCCTGAGCGGCTTTCATATAAGCCTTAATCTTATCGAGCTTCTGAGTCGTAGCATCCACCACCTCCAAACTACCCAACTGTTTCTGACCAATGGAACCCCAACAGACTGGAGTCCTACACCTCCTACCGTACAACATCTCAAACGGTGGCATCACAATCATGGCGTGGTAACTGTTATTATAAGAAAATTCAAACACTGGTAAATGACGATCCCAACTACCACCAAAATCGATAACACAAGCTCGCAACATATCCTCGAGAGTCTGAATGGTCCTCTCGGATTGACTATCCATCTGCGGGTGATAAGCGGTGCTGATGAGGAGTTTGGTACCCATCTCCTCATGAAACTTCTTCCAAAATCTGGAAGTAAAACATGTATCCCTATCCGAAACAATAGATACCGGCACCCCGTGCCAAGAAACGATCTCGCGAATAAATACATCGGCCAACTGCTCAGAATTAAAAGTTTCTCGGATCAGCAAGAAATGAGCGCTCTTGGTCAGTCTATCGACGATTACCCAAATGGTGTTATAACTACCCTTAGGAGTACGAGGTAGTTTAGTCACAAAATCCATCGTAAGATGCTCCCACTTCCACTCAGGTATTTCCAAGGGCTGAAGTTTCCCGAAAGGCTTCTGGTGCTCGGCCTTAACTTGCAAACACGTCAAACACTTACTCACGTACTGAGCCACCTCATACTTCATCGCAGGCCACCAATAATTTTTCTTCAGGTCATGGTACATCTTGGTCGCGCCCGGATGAATGGAATAGCGCGACTTGTGTACCTCATCCAATATTTTACCCCGGAATCCCCCATCCCTGGGTACCCTTAAACGCCCGTCCTTATACTTCACCCCATCACCGACGTCTTCCAACAACTTCTCTTAACCCCAAATACGCTCTGACATAATCCATTCCACCTGTAAAGCTTCATTTTGGACGTTGGCTATCTGATGTGTTGTAAAACACACGTATTTTCCGCACCTTTCATCTACGTATTGTATTACATCTTATGTATTTTAACTTGTTTTAGATAGGTTTTACATATTTTTATTTATCTCGTAGGCAAAGGGTGGAAAGGAAGAAAAACCGTACTTTTGGAGCATATGCATCATGGAGGCCCAAGTCTTACACATTTTATAACATAAAAGATAATATGGAACCCTAGCCCCCTTGGACTGGTCCGATCGGACTGTGGCAGCAGCAAGCAAGAAAGAAAATTTTTTTTTAGAGCTAGGGTTTGATCGTGTAGCGGCTAGGGAAGGAAGAAGACACAAGAACCAAGCCTCGGGATTGATTATCCATCGTTTTTGACAGCCAAGAGCAGCCCGGAACAGCCATATCCTTTCATCTTTTTTCATTGTTCATACACTTTGATTTACTTGTTCAATTGATTAGTAGTTTTGCAATTGCTTGAGATATTGACTTGTTTATGATATTTGTTGATCATTGAATGTTCGAATTGATGTTTGAGATGAGTTATAAGATGTTTTTATTGAGTATTTGCTGCTGTCCAAATAATATGCTTGGCTAATCTTGTTAGTTCTACCTAGGAATGATGTGAATTGTTAGTGTTTGATGAGTTTTATGGATTGTTTGATTGATGGACTTGATTTGTTAATGCAAAGTTTGATTTAGACATGAAATAGGTTGTGTTTAAGGGCTGGAAATTTTGGTGATTCATTGCATAAACCCCGTGTGTCGGTTAATTAGTGTTGCGTTGATTGATCGGTGCATTGTTTGATTCTAGACTTTGTGTTTAGGGTTTGTTTGCGGTAGGTACAACCGTAGGGTTTTTTTTGCGTGAATTTGAGGTTAAAGTACAGCGGTTAGGCACCTTCTTAGAGACCAAGTGGTGATAAGAAGTTAGGGTTGTCTTATCGCCTTTGCATGCTAGAATAAGGATTGCGCAAGAGCGAGTTTGTTTCTTGTCAGGTTTAGGTGTTTTGAGCGACAAGTTGATCTATTTTGGTTTAAGTTGAATTGTTCCTCTATCCTTGGTTGTGTAGTATTCATTTCCATTAGGGTCGAGTGTTGGTGAGACCGAGAGGTGATCCATCATTAGAACATGTTAGCAATTGTTTCCCAGTTTGGTCGTTTTAGCCGATTTTGAGTAGTTTAGGCTTGTTGAGTGAGACCGAGAGGCAATCCAGTGAGCCCGAGCGATCCTTAGTCATGTCATCTTTAGGGACCGGTGTCTTGATATCATTCAATCCATTAGGTTGTTAGGCCTACAGTTTGATTCAGACCTAGGTAGACGTTTTTCTCCATCCTAAGTTAACACAGTTAGTTCCTCGTTAAGTTTTCTATTTTTGGTAAGTTTTGTCAGTCAGTTAGGTTAGTTCAGTTAAGTAATTAAAAATAAAAAATCAATTAAATATTATTCTAAGGTAGGTCTTGTCTAGGGTTAGTGATCGTTAGCGTCCTTACGTGTCTATGTGTTCGATACTCGGACTTCCTAGGTCTATACTACTTGCGATCGGTACACTTGCTGGTTGTGTGTGGTTTTAGGATTTTCGTTTTATATTTAAAGCTTATTTGTGAGGGTCATTATTATAGGGTTATCCGACGCACATCACTATCTGTCTCAAAATATCGGGTTTAAGAATAAGCTGTTAAGATTTCACATGAATCAGGGCATGCGTCAACCTGTTTTTCAACTCGAGGAAAGCCTCCTCCTGCTCAGTACCCCAAACAAACTTAACGCTCTTCTTAGTCAACTTGGTCAATGATGAAGCAATTTTCGAAAAGTCGGGAATGAAGTGGCGGTAATACCCCGCCAAGCCCAGAAAACTACGAATTTCGGATGGAGACTTAGGAGATTCCCATTCGTTTACGGCTTCCACCTTTGCAGGGTTAACCAAAATACCACTCGGGTTAATAACATGACCCAAGAACTGAACCTCGCGTAACCAAAAGGAACACTTTGAAAATTTCGCATACAACTTGTTCTTTCGCAGAGCTTCCAAAACTTCCGTGAGATGACCGGCGTGATCGGATTCACTTTTGGAATACACCAGAATGTCATCGATGAACACAATAACCGAACGATCGAGCATCGGCCTACACACCCGGTTCATAAGATCCATGAACACAGCCGGTGCGTTGGTCAAACCAAAAGACATCACGAGGAATTCATAATGCCCATAACGAGTGCGGAAAGCAGTCTTAGGAATATCTTCCTCCCGAATTTTCAACTGATGATACCCGGACGTAAGGTCAATCTTCGAGAACCAACTAGCTCCTTAGAGCTGATCAAATAAGTCGTCGATCCTTGGGAGAGGGTACCGATTTTTAACAGTGAGTTTATTCAATTCACGGTAGTCAATGCACATCCGCATGCTACCATCCGTCTTCTTAACGAATAGGATTGGGGCACCCCAAGGTGAGATGCTCGGTCGAATGAAGCCCTTGTCGAGCAAATTTTCCAATTGAGCCATAAGTTCTTTCATTTCATTCGGTGCTAGACGGTAAGGGGCTCTAGCAATGGGTTTGGTGCCCGGTACAAGGTCTATCTGGAACTCGACCTCCCGATCCAGCGGCACATCTGACAAATCATCTGGAAATACGTCCGGGAAATCCCGAACAATAGGAACATGTAAGACCCCAAACCTCGGGAATCCTACAGTTGGTAATCATATCCAAAAAAATTCTCAAAAATTTAAAACCAAACATGTTCATCTTATTTAAATCAGTTCAGAGTAATTAAACAGCGGAATAATAAACATCAAAATTCCCAAAAACCAGGAAAAGTGCCCAAAACCAAAATTTAAATACTTATAGTAATAAATTAAAAGAAACAGTTTGCGTTATTAATTCTTCGACTAGATGTGCCTTCAACCGTCCGAGTAGTCTCTAACACGTCCAAGCGAAAATCTCTAATTCGCAACCTGAAAGTCAATCTAACATACACAGAAAGTCAGCTTGAGCTGAGTGAGTTCAAGTTTTTGATAAGTAACATTCATTAAACAATTTAATCCCATAAGCATAAAAATGTAGGACAAAATCATAAGTAAATAGATATATAACTTTGCTTGGTCAAATCATAAGTCAACTAAATCATAAATAACTCTTCTTAATCAAATCATAAATAAATAAAATAATAAGTATCTTTTCTTGATCAAACACACAACACGGGCCTCCTCACCCCGGGGTCTACCCCGAGTAATATATTTGACCGGCCGCAGTTTAACAAAAGCCAACAAAATTATGCAACACGAGCCTCCTCACCCTGGGTCATCCCCAAGTAATATATTTGACTCGGTCACAGTTTAATAATACAAAAATCACGCAACACGAGCCTCCTCACCCCGGATCATCCCCGAGTAATATATTTGACTCGGTCACGGTTTAACATACCTAAACACGTGATACGGGCCTCCTCACCCCGGGTCTTCCCCAAGTAATATATTGACCCGACAATGGTTTAGCAGGACGGTGGGCCTCCTCACCTCGGGTCATCCCCAAGTAATATATTTGACCCGTCGGGACATAAACATGCAACACGGGCCTCCTCACCCCGGGTCTTCCCCGAGTAATATATTTGACCCGGTTACAGTTTACCCACACATACACATCCACATACACACTTACCAACATCTAATTCAAGCATTCAACCAAACCATATCATCACATTCAATCCATAAATAATGGATAATCTAGGAATTAATACTAGGCCTAATAGTATCCTCCAGCCAAGACCATAAATAATGTATGTAACCTTAAGAAATATAAGACCGTAAAAGAGTCTAAAATATCCTAAGGCATAGAAAATAAGTCAAACATAGCTTTCAAAATGCATAATCACGAATAAGACCACGTAATACCATCCAAATAATTTAAGCGTTTAAAATCGGGTAAAATTTGTAATAGGGTGTGTATGCTAGCCCAAAACGTAAAAAGATTGAAAAGAGCATCATGAACTCACTTGACACAAGGCATGAATTCACCACAAGCTAGAGGGCCCCTAAGTATCCCCCAACTCACACGCCTTTCGGTTAACATACAATCAATACTAACGACACCGAAAGGACTCGTTTATCCTACGAGGCGTTCTAACATGGTTCGAGTTACCTAAAGCCTCGACCTCATCAAACCAAATCATAACAGCCCCCGGGGCCTTACATTTACTGACACGACCCATAGGTACTCCCAGGAATAAAGTATTCTCAAATTACCCCTGGAAGCACTAAGTGACACTAACACGTGCGTTTAAGAGTTGTTTAAGCACTTAACATCCAACTCAGCCCCGTGTGGACCCAATATGATAATTTCACAGCCAAAAAGTCCACACGACGCTACACGAGTCAAATGGGTTGGTAACTCGCAAGTACAACGCACTAACTATTCAATAAACGCAAATGCGTGTTGTGCCGACCCGTTTGAGTAATCGACAACCAATTCAGCCCCCATACTTATAAAAATGATTTTTCAACAGCCCGTAACCCGAACCAAGGTCACTCGAACTGAATTGGTCGTTAATTACTCCAATACTCGCGTTAAACGCAATTTAGTGTGCAAAAAGGTTGTAGCAATTTAGTACCGACCTGGAATTGGACTTCTAGAGGCCGGATGATGGCTGGTTTGCACAAAAATTGAGAAGGGGGGGGGGGGGGTGGACTGCAGCGTCGATCGGACCAAGGGTTGGCTAGGATTTATTTTTTTTTATATAATATAATATAATAACAATAACACATTCTATCCCCTATACTTTACTGATGGTTGAACTTGTAAGAAAAGTTGAGTATGACCAGCTTATGAGGGTTGTAAGGAGTTCCCGGGAGGATGCCGGGTCAAGCCCTAAAGGTGTACACAACACTACGAGGTTAAACCTTTTATCGGAAATTTACGGACGTTACAGAACATCACCGACGGTAGCCACCTCGGTATTCATGTTTATAGCATACGCCAGATATGCCTCGCACCCCCGCTGCATCAACTTTCCCGCCTTAAGCATGGATATGATAAGTGGCGTCGCACCATTCCGATCACCAAAGACCGTAATTTGGGTCCCATCCGGGGCCCTTATACGTACAAGTTTCTGACCACAAACGATCTGAGCATCAACACTTGCGAGCCAATTCATCCCAAGCACCACATCGAAACAGCCAAGCGGCATCAAGTACAATCGCACCGGAATTATATACCCAGACAACTCGATGGAACAATCCTGAATAGCCTTAGACACGGAAACGGACTTTCCTACGGCAACCTCAACCTCAAACACATCAACTACGCGCTCGGGTGATTTATTCAGCGAGGAATAGAAAACGGTAGACACAAAACTTCTACTGGCACCCGAATCATATAAGACCGATGCCTGTAATTCATCAAGTAAAAAGGTACCTGGGATAACATTACACTACTACTTAGCTACACGATCATACATGCAATCCTGAAAGAATGAGAAATTGTAACGTCAGAATATAAGAACAGATAAGGAGAAAGTACTTGAAACAACATCCGCATCATCTTTCGCCTTCTCTTGGAGATGTTGAAGGCCCTCGCCTTGGCCTTCGGCTTCTCTTCCACCTTCCCCCTCGAGGAAGTCCCCTGACTGGACCCCCCCGCCTTGGTAGTAGGACAGTTCGATGCCAAGTGGCCGGCACCCTTACAGCGGAAACAAGTCAACGTCGGACACTCGGAATGGGGGTGTCCAACCATATCACATCGGAAACAAGAACCAGACCCACTCTTACTTTCCCCCTTAGGCGGTCTCCCGCACTTCTTGCAATTTCCAAACGCCGCATCCCTCTTAACATCCGAAGTTTCAGTCTTTACCCTCTTCTCAAACGAATTAAAATTAATTCCCCCGGGCTGCTTACCATACGAATTTGTGTTCCACGTCTTCCTAGTCTCGGTCGGAGGTAACTTCTCCCTCTGATCATACAATGTACCTGCTAGGGAAACCACCGAGTGAAACGAGCTCATGTCGGTGGTCACCACACCCCTATGAACATCCACCGGAAGACCTTTCACATACTTATTAGTCCTCTTAGCCTCAGGGGTAACCAGATCGGGACATAATCGAGCCATCTTGTTAAACTTCGTGGTATACTCCTGACGCATCATACTACCCTCCTCCAAGGTCAAGAATTCCTGTTCAATCTTATCCAATTCATGTGGAGGACAAAACTGATCAAGAACTAATTTCTTCAACTCATCCCACGTCATCCTCTTAATCGAACGATCACCCATGGACTGCGCCAGATTATCCCACCAACATAGTGCCTCGGAACGAAACGAGGCAGTAGCATAGGTCACCATGTCATCCCCTCTGCACTTGCTAACTCTCAGAACGGCCTCCATCTCCCTTACCCACTGATGTGCTGCCAAAGCATCCTTGGTACCATCGAAAGAAGGAGGATGACATTTCTTAAAATCACCATATGAACAACCCCAAGTAGATAAAATAATAGCACGAATCTCCTCTTCATCCTCACTCGGTACATAAACCTCTTCCTCCTCGACCTGCGTCTCCTTAACCTTCCTTTCCTTATCCGAACCCTTACCAACCAATGACTCCTCCATGGCCCTTTAGGCCTCAGCAACGATCTCGGGAATGGCGCTATGGAGCACTTGGTAAACCTCGTCGGCGATAGCCGCGTGCATAGCAGGATCTAATGCGAGGTTATCCCCCTCCTCATGAATCGGGGCTTCCTGCTGGGAAGTAGGAATCTCACTCTCGGCTTCGGCACGTGGCTTACGAACACGACCACAAACTCTAGGACCACCTCTCTTAGCTTCTCGAGTATTAACCATGACTTATCCCTACTAAGACAGAATTTTAACACGGTCAACTACAAGTGGCATTTAGAACATGTAAGGTAAGGGTAAACTGCTAATGACGTTGATCAAGTGTAATTAGTCGTTTACATTACCCGCCCGTCCTAATCACCCCTGCCCCTAACCCCATTAGCATTCTATCTAACACTTAAACAATTAATCACATACTAGAAACTTTAAAATTCAAAGGAATGACTAAACAATTTAAAGTTACCTCTTGGCGTACAGCTACTCGCGGTGGGCATACTATTTTTTCTCTTACAGTTCGAGTCCAAGCATTCGGGGATGCTCAGATCCCTCGAACCATGGCTCTGATACCAACTTGTAAGACCCCGAATCCTGGGAGTCCTACAGTTGGTACTCATCCATAATACTTATAAAAACACTTAAACTTGAAAACAGTTCATTTCATTAAAACAACCAATTCAGAGTATAATTGAGCGGAAAACCATAATTAATAAAATAAGTTCCCAAAACCCGGGAATTATGCCCAAAACCAATTTAAATATATTTGATAAAACTTTTAAAAGAAATGTTTAATATTTAAATCTTCCATCCACGCATGCCCTTCACCGTCCAAGTAGCTTCGTGCACATCCAAGCGATAAGGCATCCTCCTCCTAACCTGAAACTCACACTGACATGCACACAAAGTCAGCTTGAGCTGAGTGAGTTCAAGTTTTAAAAAATAACATCAGTAATAGTAATCATGATAGTCATTCCAAGGATTTTAAAATATAAAAGGGATACATCAGTTAGGCAATCATCATCAATAAATAATCATCCTACACACACACACATATATATATATATACATACATATATATAAACATCTTTATAAGTACATCCCTATATATATATATATACATTAAACATCCAAGTAATAACATCAGGGTCGAGCACATGTA
Organism: Bidens hawaiensis; assembly: GCF_021521415.1. Classification (NCBI taxonomy): domain Eukaryota; kingdom Viridiplantae; phylum Streptophyta; class Magnoliopsida; order Asterales; family Asteraceae; genus Bidens; species Bidens hawaiensis. The sequence continues at coordinate 235,105 of NW_027495028.1, forward strand.
CAACCCAAACACGTAACATCTCATCCAACGAATGCAAACACAAAGGAGGCATACGTAACATCCGTAGTCGATAACGACTACTAACATCGTCAAATATTGGACATACAATAATACATACATACATACGATAATATCATCTCAAGGCCAACCCTATACAAGTAAGCCCATCCAAAATAATTTTAAACAATTCATCAAGCAAAATCGCTTAGGTGTGCATGCTAGCCCAAAATCTTAAAAGAGTAAAAGAGGGCATCATGAACTCACCTGACACAAGACACGTATTCACCACGAGCTAGATAATCCATAAGTAAACCCAAAACTCAAACACCTGTCGGTTTACATACAAACATTACAATCGACATCGAAAGGACTCGTTTATCCTACGAGACGTTCTTACATGGTTCGAGTTACCTAAAGCCTCGACCTCATCAAACTCACTCATAACAGCCCCCGGGGCCTTACATTCACCAACACGACCCTTAGATACTCCCGAGAATAAAGAATTCCCAATTTACACCCCGGAAGCACTAGGTGACACTAACACGCGCGTTTAAGAGTCGTTTTGGCCGTTAACATCCAAATCAGCCCCGTGTGGACCCAATATGATAAAATCACATCCACCAAGTCCACATGAAGCTACACGAGTCAAATGGGTCGGTAACTCGCAAGTACAACACACTAACTATTCAATAAATGCAATTGCTCCTTATACCGACCTGTTTGAGCAACCGACAACCAATTCAGCCCCACAAATTATAAAAATGATTTTTCAACAGCCCGTACATCAAACCAAGTTCCCCCCAAGCTTAATTGGTCATTAATCACTTCAACCCTCGTTTAAATGCATCAAACTACAATTCTAGTCAACCGAACACCAACATTCAAACTACAACTAGTTGACCAATCTAACGAACACCAATGAACATTAATTTTAAGTATGTTATACTAGACATACCTAGAAAGATTTTGATGCAAAAATCTCAACCAAAACAGTCCCGAAACCGCTCAATTGGACAGCCACCCGGTTAACCTAAAACAAGTCGTTTATCGGTCAATACGCGTAATATAATGATCAATTAAGGTGTAAAAGACTTGTAGGGACATAGTACTAACATTCAATTGATGTTTTATGCTCACAACTTGGCTTGAAAAAGAAAAATCGCAGGGAGGGGGGGTGGAGCTGTGGTGGCGCCGATTGGACATCAAAGAGAGGGAGGGTTAGGGTTTTTTAAGTTTTATGTTATAATATAAAAAGTTTCATCCTAGCCCCTCAAATTTGAAATATATGGCAAATTGAAAGAAAAGTTAAATGATTTAACTTACCGAGATGACGAGAAGGTTTCCGAAAAACGTCGGTTAAATCCCGAGAGATGTACATACTCTACAAGCTCTAAATCATAACCAAGAATTAACGGGTGTTACACCGAACCTGTGAAAATTCTGAAATGCAGTGAATTAGTTAAAAATGAAATGGTTAAAAAATGTTTCAAAAACATCTCAAACCTCTTTTTACAGCAAGAAACAAGCTGTAGGCCAAAATTGGGATGCTAAAACTGTTACTAAAACACCAGAGGTTGTTGAGGAAACTAAAATTGAATCTGAGACACAAGTAACCAGTGAGGATTTATTATCTTGTGATTCAGATATTGATGACTTCAAACAATCCAAGACCAAGAAGGCTTGGGTTTCCTTGTTTCATTAAAACCGTTTAGTGTATGTGTAGGGGCTTCCAATATCTCACGATTCTCGTTGGATAATGGATATCGGAGCCTCTAGCACATGATGGGTACTCTTCACCTACTCAAAGATGTCAAATCTATTCCTGGAGGGTATGCCGGTTTTGCGGGACACCAAGGAGGTCAGATTGTTGGGGAAGGCACGTTGACGAATGGGAAAGTCACGGTTGAGAACGTCAACTACATTTCAGAACTGGAGAACAATTTGCTAAGCATATCACAAATTTGTGATAAAACATTCTCTACACATTCACTGACAAAGAATGTTTAATTTTGAAACCGTGTTTTAAAATTCCTGAAGAATGGATTCTTATGTGTGCTCCTCAAGAGAATGATCTTTATGTCATGAACATGAGTACAACATCAACATCTTCGGGGTCTGCTCAATGTTTCATCTTTAGAGCATTCGAACGGGGATTAGTTTTATGGCATCGAAGGATGGGACATATTACTGTGAGGAAGATGAACCATCTGGTTCATAAGAACTTGGTAGAGGGAGTGAATTTGAGAAATTTTCAGTTAAATGAAGAGTGCTTGGACTGTAAGAAGGAAAAACAGACAAAGAAACCACATCTGAAGAAAAGCGCCAATACCGTTAACTTACCACTCGAACGTCTCCATATGGATCTGTTCGATCCAGTGAATGTCAAAAGTATCATAGGAGAACTCTATTGTCTTGTGGTTACCAGTGATTATTAGAGATTCTCGTAGGTAATGTTTTTGGAATCAAAGGATGAGACGTATGATTCCCTAATGATCTTATTCAAGAAGGTGGAGATTTTGTACAATCTACCGATTCGGCGAAGAAGAAGAGACAATGGGACGGAGTTCAAGAACAACAAAATGTTTGATTACTGTAATGCTTGATTTGGTAACACTTGACAACTCTTCCTTGTTCTTGTTCTTGGCCGTCCAAGAGAGAAAAGAGAGGGAGAGTGTGCAGAGGATCTTTCCTCTATTGTACTTGTGTTGTACTGTTGTTGTATGTTATGAGAGAAAATGAAAGAAAGAATGAAATAGTCTTCCAAAAATAGCACCACCTAATTCCACTAATGGACTTCTATGCATGCCTCCACTAACTTGATAATAATAATAAAATAAGAAAGAGAAGGAAAGGGGGGGGGGGGCTTCCTACCTTGTTATTATTATTATCATTTTGTTTTTAACTTTCAATTTTTATGTTTATAAATTATGTTGTAAAACTTATAGGTGACATGCTTGGTAACCATTATTCACATATTGTTACTTAAACATCTTAAGTAACATTATGGAATGTTATCTCTCAAAATATAACTCATCCATATAATTAATTTATTACACAAGTACATTGTATTTAGAAACCCCTTTCTAAATAACTTAAGTGTTAATATTTATTTGTAATGATCATATCATATATAAACAAATATTATTGGCGTTTGTCTAGCTTGTTATTGGGTATGACCCGACTTGGATCATGACGTACTAGCCACATCAATAATAATATATGTCTTGGGCATACCGAGTCCAACAATCTCCCACTTGCACAAGATACATAGAAGATTAATGCAAGTAGCAAATACCGCCTAACTACGGTTTTCTACCCTTAATACGCATGACGAAGTGCCATTCAATAACATCATCCCCTTCAAGTCCCTTACTTGAAATGATTTAGTTACATCTATCATTTATCCTTTTGTCTCAGATGTCATGTCAAATCCAGAGACATAGAGTGATCATTCGCTATTGATTTAACTTTCAGGCCTTAGACATCTCACTGTCAACGAATAAGAGGGACAAATCCCCTATTGACTAGATACGTCTCTCACAATCACCTTGTACCATACCTGATCTTAGACTTATGTGCTGTCATATTTCAGAGCAGCGAATAACTAAGTCAAAGTACAATATTCGGTGAATATCAAGACCCAATATGTATCTCAGGTCGGAGGATACTATGATATTCGCCTTTACTCAAATTTACTTATGATCAATCACAAGGCTTCCATGTAGTAACATTTGAGACTGGTCAATCCAATATTTATAACCTATAAATATCTATGAACCTTGGCAGCAACCCTTGCTCTATATTCATATCCATGAATATCCACCAATCCAAGTTCATAATAGTCTTACCTTCATATTTGTTCCCACAAATATGAGCGACTACGGACATTTAGAATAAGTAACTTTTTCACGGATTTAAACATGCTAAAATGGAACATAACTCAAAATGTCATAATCATAAACCATAATCATATGAATGAGTCAAAATAACAAATGTTCTGATATCCAAATACAAAATTCGATCATATCTAGTCACTAGATTATCGAAGTCCTAAGGCACAAGTATGACCCTCATGCTTTGGCCTTTCAAGGAGCTTCATGAGTGGATCCTCAATGTTTTGATCGGTGTGAACTTTGCGAATACATATCTTTCCTTTTTCAACTTCATCCCTTATGTAGTTGAACCTCCACTCAATGTGCCTCGTCTTTTGATGTGCACAAGGTTCTTTGATTTGCGCAATCGCACCCTTGGTGTCGCAAAAGATCTCTAGAGGGTCCTGAATGGTACGGACTACCCCTGGGTCGGTAATGAATTTTCTAATCCACGCAGCTTCTTGAGCTACCAATGAGGCGGCGATTTATTCCGATTCCGTGGTGGACAAAGCTACCACATCTTGTTTTGAGCTCTTCCAAGAGACTGCCCCACCATTCATAACGAAAACATATCCCGATTTTGATCTAGAATCATCTCAATCGATTTGGAAACTCGCATCCGTGTAACCCTTTACAACGAGTTCCTCCTCACCCGAACCGTATATTAGAAACATGTCCTTAGTCCTTCTAAGGTATTTAAATATACTCTTAACCACCATCTAATGGCTACTTCTCGGATTATGTTGGAATCTACTTGTCATGCTTAAAGCGCATGACACATCCGGTCTAGTGCATACCATTGCAAACATGATGGATCCAATAGCCGATGCGTATGGTATTCCATTCATCTTCTCTTGCTCATCCTTTGAGCTTGGACATTGAGACCTACTCAATATCGTTCCTCTTTGAATAGGTACCAAACCTTTCTTAGAGTTCTCCATCTTGAACGTCTTCAAGATTTTGTCAATGTATGCACTTTGGTTTAAACCTATCAACCGCCTTGATCTATCCCTATAGATCTTTATTCCCAAAATATAGGCGGCTTCACCAAGATCCTTGATTGAAAAACAACTTCCAAGCCATGCTTTTACACCCTCCATGGTTGGAATTTCATTCCCAAATAGTAGTATGTCATCAACATACAATACTAAGAAGGTAATGATGCTCCCACTAGCTTTCTTATACACACAAGCTTCATCACCATTCTTGATGAACCCAAATTCTTAACTTCTTCATCAAAACGGTGATTCCAACATCTAGATGCTTGTTTCAATCCATAGATTGATTTCTTTAACCTGCATACTTTTTTAGGATGTTGTGGATCGACAAAACCTTCGGGTTGAACCACGTAGACATTGATTAAACTTATATGGATCTAGATCTGTAGATAACGACAATGAACATGTTGATTATGAATACAATTAGGCTTGTATACTTTATGTGTATGATGGGAGAACAATTCGGCAGAGTAACGGGAAAGAAATCGTAAAAATCAGAACCCTTTTTTTAATGAATAGATACAGGGGTTTAAATAGGAAGAAGACCTCATTCGTTAAGATTGACTTAACGAATGAGTCATTCGTTACACTTACTTAACGAATAAACATCCTTATTCGTTATTACATTAAAGACAGCGAATGGCCAACATTCGTTAATCTGGGTTAACGAATGGGACGTACATTAGACGAATGTGACACATTCGTTACAGGGTAACGAATGTGTCTTACATTTAGGCATATTTACATTAATAACCCCTATACTATTAGACTATTACACTAACCGATAATAAAGACCGAGACGGACAAAAAATGTATCAACAAACTCCCCCTCGTCTCGAGCTCTTTATCTCTTATCTCTGGAACATCTTGGTCTTCTAGTCAACGCAGCCGTGAATCTTGTATGCATAACAGACTCTAAAAACCTTCTAAAACTGCATAGGAAGCTCGTAGTCACTTACGTTAGCAAATCTGATCTGACTAGTAAGTAAAGCATCGTTGTCAGACTCAGATAAGTTAACCAGCCACATTGGGTCAATTACACGTATCGTCTTCGTGTTAGATCCGTGACCATATACAATAACCGCTTCACTTGTACAATTGTCGTAGTACCAATAGTTAAACACGGTGAATAGACTCTGAGGAAATGTCTTCATTGGAACCCTCTTCATAGTCTTCGGCGGTTTTACCTGTAAAATTAACTTTCTACAGCCTGTGCGAGTATCAATCTCATCGATGTACTTATGAGTAGGCACCTGAGGCTTGAAGAACTTGAAACCAAAACGGGTTTCATGTAATAACTGCTTATAGAACCAACTAGCCCACTTATCGTCTCCACGATTCACAAATGGTCAATTAGCTAGTGTTCTCACATCCCATCTGGGCATAGATAAAATATCGTGTGGGCGCTTGAAATAATAAATACCATGCTCCCACTTCAAGATATATACCTTAAGACCTGAATCATACTGCCATGCCACCAAATCACCTTTCACATCTTTAGATGGCTTGTACTTCTTCATTTGGTATGCCGATGCTCGAGCCTTTTCAACTTTGGCTTCTTCTCGTTCGTTATAACGAAAAATCTCGATCATCTTGTTCATCTTTGCAACATTATGTTCAATCATACCATCCAAAGCATGTTTACGCTTCTTATCAGTATGACTTGTTTCAGCAGCTTTAAATTTATCTTTCTCTTCCCGCAAACGAAGTTCTGCTGCATTAAAGTGCTCAGTAGTAAAAAATGGAATACCTGAGTCGTTGGTATTGTTGTCGGTATAGAACTCAGGGTACTCCTCAGCAGTAACGTCTTCAACTTCCACTTCATCAAAATCAGGTACATTCCCACGAGGAATCCCTGTATTATCACTCTCTTCCATTTCCACATCCATACTCTTATCCAACACATCCACCTCTTCTTCATTTATATCCAGAAGCAAGGAAATTTGTTCTTTTGTTAATGAGTGATCAACAAATTCACCTTTTTCAATCTCATCTGCATTCACCATACTGTACACAACTCCATCCATTCCTACAAACAGAAGCATGTTAGCCGGAATAACATCCATTGGCTTGGCTCTCGTGTAATCTTTATATGGAACAATCTGTAGATTACTAGCTTCAGACCCACTACCAACACTCGCATCAGTCTTATTACCCACCGACGGTGTGGAACTTCCGCCCGGTTGCTGATCTACCCCACCCCCTGCATCATCTTGATCATCTTGATCATTCTTTAATTTCTTTAATTCATCTTCTTTGCAAGTCAAATGAAGAATGATCTCATCCTGCTTATATAATCTCTCCCCCCCTGAGCAGCACTTAGGGCTCGAAGTTCCCTGTTTTCACGTTGAGTGAACTGGATATGCCGCAGTAAATTCCTTTTGGCTAGCTCATGAGTAGCTCTATCTGCTTGCATTTGAGTATGTTGTAAATGCAACAGATTCATCATGTGAAACCATTGAGCTTGAGGAGCCATAAGATAAAAATTCGGATGCACCGGTTGCATAGGACCCTGAGGAAGACTGAATGACATAAGGGAATGCTCAGGTTGTGGTAACATTGTCGGAGTAACAGGAGTAATAGGAGTAGTTGGCTGTAGTGTAGGCATCCGTGCCAATACAGTATGTAATATGTCTCCAAAATAAGGATCAGGCCTCACAATAGTAGCCAAAGTCAAAGTTGGAGGCATTGGAGAAGTAGGCATAAGCACAGGTGTTGGAGAACGAAGAAAATCTGACATTGTAGTAGGAGTAGGAGATCGTAGAATTTGTGGAACTGGAGAAGTAGTAGAAGGAATAATAGGAGTAGAAACAGCAGTAGAAGGCACAAACGGCTGACTCGGCATCTCAATACCCGAACCACGTCAAACACGTTGCTTATTCGGCTTTTCACCCTTATCAACCATCGGTTCTTTACCTTTACGCTTTCGCTGTTGCTCATAAGTTAACTCGGCTTGCGGTCCTGAAGCACCATCACCACCATCATCTCCACCATCACCACTATCACCACCTTCACGTTCTGAATCGGAATCGTCATGAGCCCAACGATCATTAGGTGGCGCGACATAATCAACATTCGCTAGATGACCAACCAATCGTTTAAACTTTGGTCGATCTGCCCAACTCTGACCTCTGTACGATCTTAAATGTCGCATTGTCTCTTCACTCATATGATCAAGCTTCATCACATCTGCTTGATCTTTCTCCAAATCAGGCACCAGATCATTAATCATCATTTGCACAAATCTGGGATACATTAAGAACTTATGTCTGCTGGTGATGTTTTCTTTCAAATGATAATAAACCAACTCGGAGAAATTGAATGGTTTATTAAGAACAAGAGCAAAAAACGCAGATTGAAGCATTACTCGGCACTCGTTAAATCCACCCTTAAGTCCACCGAGACAATGAATCAAAACGTGAAGTAGATACTTGTATTGTTCACACAAGTTCACTTTGTTGTACATAGATATTCCCAAATCACCATTATACTTTACACGACCAAATAACCCTCTGATCAACGTTCTATCGAAATCACATCTGTCATTAATTGTGTCATTAAATCCCAGTGTGTCTCGAATAACACCAACATCAATCACTACCCTCTTATTCTAAATAACCGCTTCTATCTGATTATCTTCTTCATTGAACGTAGCACTATTCTAGAACTCTCGTATAATCTTCTGATACACAACTGTACGGGTAGAAATGGTCTTGTAGATTCTCGAGCGAGTCAGAAAACTAATCATACCCTTGAATATCGGAGAATCTTTAAAGTTCGGCTCAAGATAGGCACAAATATTATGGCTCTTGTTCCAAGACAGCATGACAGGAGCTTGAACAGGTTCAGCTTGAATTTCAGGTTGTGGCTCAGGATTATCTACTGGTTGTTGCTCGGGAACAGGGTTTTGAATATTCTCGTCAACCATATTGAGCGATTAACATGCATAAAACAATTCAAACTGTTAATACCTAGTTATCCGATGAAATCACATATTTAATATATCCTTGAGATCGCCTTTACCTGTAGAATAAGAAATTGTTATTCAAATGATCTGAAATGCAAGTTTTGAATTCTTAAAAAATTTGGCAAGAGGTTGGCTTGAGAAGACAATGTAATACGAACAGACGAATGAAGGGTCATTCGTCTGCCCTTAGGATTATAAACTCAATAATTTCACATTTCCCGAGGTCATTCGTTCAAAATTTGAACTAACGAATGGCCTCATTTGTTAACTTATGATCCTAATTCGTCAACTCTTTACACGAATTGGACTCTCATTCGTTAAATTTTTAACTAATCTTACAGTACTTTCTCTTATTCGTTAACCTTTTAACGAATAAAGAAGTCATTCGTTAACCCTTAACGAATGATACATTATACATTCCATTCGTTAAATGTTTAAACGAATTTCCTCCATTCGTTATGCACAACGGAAGAGAATGGATTTATAACGAATGAGAAACTCATTCATTATGTTTAAATAACGAATGGCTTTACATTCGTTAAACATTTTAACGAATCACCCTGTTTTCCTTAGCGAATGAGATACAAATCTCTTTTAAGGAGTTAAATAATATTAAAACCAATTAGGGTTTTAATAATGAATTAAATATTCAATTAAATCCAATTTTAGGGTTTAATTGCATACACTAAAAATACCCGATCAACCAAGGATCGGTAATGTTTAATTTAAAAGGATTTTTACATTAAAGATTTCAATTTATACCAATTGAGAATACGTTAAGCACGATTAACTTAAAACTTTTTGGGAATAAAAACTTTTTCTTTTCCTTTTTGAATTATTCGCCAGCTTGGTAAATCGAAACTAAAGCATAAATGAAAAAGAAAGTAAAAATCTTTTTGGATCTTCGAAAATTTTCAATTAACAAATAACGAAAACAATAAACGAACTAAACTATTAAAGAAGTACATATTTTTGTGAGTTGAGCAGGGAATCATATTGACAAGAATATCACTAAGTAACACTTCAATTTCGATCATTATTATACACGTAACCCAACGATGATTGTAGATATAATTGTTCTCTTAAACTTTTCACAGACTTGTCGAAAACTTTACGATATGCTTTAACTTGGTTCAATTAGGCACAAAACCATATGTGGACCCCATCAATCAGATATAACATTTATATCTCTTATACAGTGAACTTCACATGTACGTTTTTCTTTGATTTTCTAAATTTTGATTAACTGTGACTCATGCAAAAATAATAACAAGAAAATAAAGTAGAAAGTTAAAATTTTCCCTTAAGATCGGTATGACTACGCGCAGATAAGGTTCCATTTTAACAAAATAAAAAGATAAAAATAAGTTGAAGTTGCATAAAATCTTAACTCTCAATTCGGATAATCCCGTATTATCACGAGGAGAAAGTCCAAGATTTTATACGAAACACCAAGAAAATAAAGCAGAATACTCAAATATTAACCCTCAGGTCGGATAATCTTATTTCGCAGGAGAGGATCCAATATTTGAATAAAAATAAAGAAAAAATAAAGTTGAATTTCTTTGCAAAATAAAATAAAAACAAAGCAAAATTTTCTTCAAAAATGAAAGCATGCACACACAACAATCATTTTGACTTTTGACTTTTCTTTAAATCAGATATAGTATCAATATTTCAAGATGTAATTCCACTAGGTTCGGCATTCATTATCTTTATATCTTATCAGTTCCTATATAGTCTGTCAAGCCTATCTTTACATATCATATTGCTGGCCTTACGGTAATTTTTAATCTAGTTTATCCATGTACTAGATCAATCCTGTCAATGTACTATTATTTTCCCTTTTTGCTTCAAAACTCATTTTGAGGAGCATTTTTCAATATTTGAATGTTTTTGGAGTTTTTCAAATTTCTCTATACAAAACTGAAAACACGATATTTTTGGATTTTGAGTTTTTCAAATTTCTTTGTACAAAACTGAAAACACAATATTTTTGGATTTTATATTTTTCTCCCCCTAAAAACAACAAAAATCGAAATAAAATAAGAAAGAAAATGATTTAACCAAGCCTTTGAATATCTTGTAAAGTTTTTAAACCATTTATACCCAGCAAATATTGAAAACGTGTTTTGTCAAATGCTTTGGTATAAAGATCAGCCTTTTGAAAATCCGTGTGAATTTTATCAATTGAGACTAATCTCTTGTAACGCCCTGGAATTTGACTGGTAGACAAAAATCAAGGAATCATCGGAAACTATACACTTTGGGGTTCTGGACGATAAGTTCGGAACCCATATCATTGGAGAAATCTGCTTTTATCATTTGAAATGTTTATTTTATAAAACGACATTTATGCCTGGAAAATATTAATTTTTATGCTTTTGAAAAATAAAATGTTCTTATTTAAAAAAAAAAAAAAAAAAAAAAAAAAAAAAAAAAAGATTTTAAATAATTATTCGGAAAATGGTTTATAAAAGTTTTGCTGAAAAAGTTTTAGTTTGTTTAAAAACTTATGAACTCGACTAGTCTTGACCCGTCGGTAGCCTAAACCCGAACCCGAGTCACCCGAGTATTTAAGCGGAAAATCAAGTATTCTTACACCATCTCTTTCATTTCCACCAACACTTCCCACCCAAACACTCCCACTTCTAGAGAGAGAGTAGTGAGAGAAAGTCATCCAATCTAAGATTCGAGTCCACCAATCTGTTTATCGTTGTTGTCGGTAAGATCTTCTTGAAAATCATACGTTTTTACAACCAAAACCCGCCCCGAATCGAGCAAACACTCCGACTTTTGTGTCAAGTGTGTTCTTGGTCAAAAACCGTCATTTTTGGTGTCAAAATGCAAGCTTTTGTGTTTAAAAGTACTAGGAATCGATACCCCTTTCAATCCCGAGCATTTCCATGTCAAAAACTTCGATTTTGGGTCAAAAATCTGGAAAATCTGGAAAACCCGTGGGTATCTCCGTCGCCCAGCTTGAAGGAGTCGAATCAGACTCATTCGATCGAACCAGTCGATCGAATCAGTCCAGTCGATCGAACCAGTCGATCGAATCAGTTCATTCGATCGAATGTGTCGATCGAACCAGTCCAGTCGACCGAATAGGAAAGCAACCGAATGGTCTCCAACTCATTCGACCGAATGAGCTTCGTATTCGATCGAACGTCTGTCTATTCGATCGAATGAGTGTCTATTCGATCGAATGTGTTTCTATTCGATCGAATGTGTGTCTATTCGATCGAATGTGTTTCGATTCGATCGAATGTGTTCCTATTCGATCGAATCAGGTCAGAACCAAGCTGTTTCGTCTTTAAAACCTAGTTTTTGCTCGAGATCGTGTAAGGCTTACACTCTTAGACTTAAACTGCGTTGTTAACTTATTATGTCCTTGTCTAGACTTAGAGGATCGACGTTTGACAGCACCCGACCGCCCTAGCAACCACACCTAGTCAACAAGGTGAGTTCATAGCCCCCATTTTTCTTTTAAAGCCTTTCAAATCATTGGGGGTGAAAACATGGTAAATGTACACGTTTTGACAGAACACATTTATTCAAACATTACTTATCATAAACACTTGACAAATCTTTTGCAAACAATGAACATTGGGAAAACAAGTAATCATGGCAGGTTACGCGTACCTTAACTTTCTCGGAAGTTGTGTATGCATAATCAAATATTCAGGAGTAAATATGGGAATCACTCAGCGTTTAGGGAACATTGGACGTTTGGAAATCAAAGTCATGTACCCGTTATACCTTATCATGAAAACACATTATTCATTGGTCAGTCTTGTGATCGTGTGAACAGTGGCAATATAGGTCACAATAGTGCATAGGTTTGATCTCCAAGTGGTCGATTGGTAGACAGGCCGTCACTAGATGTGGGATTCTAAAGTGATCGATTTAGAATACACGTGACCTATGGGGTTCTTAAGTGTTCGATTAAGAATCCGAAGGATCTCTTAAGTGTTCGATTAAGGATCCGAAGGATCTCCTAAGTGATCGATTAGGAAATCCAAGAGATACTAAAGTACGCTTTAGAATTCTCTCATGGTACCCAAAGTGATCGATTTGGGTTACCATCAAGGAAATCAAGTAGCATAGTGTGGTCTTGTGTGGGGTCGATGTCAGGTCTTGTGTGATCATTATGCATCATTATCATTTTTCATCATGGCATGGTTACATATGATTCTTGGGTATCTTATACATATATCCTTGATACCGTTCCTCCTGCATGCATGGAAACAATAATTGGAATCTTTATACGAAACTCTTGCAGATTCAGTTGAGATGATAAGCATACCAAGCATAGTAGGATAAGTTGTAGGAGTGGTGGGTTAGCCGATGGTACACCCTATATATAAACCCCTACAACTTAGCCTAGTATGCTTGTGTAGGGCTTATCACTACAGTATTAGTTAACCTATGAATTCACTCATCTACTTTTTGTAGTTGACGTTTTATTACATGTTTTCAGGAAATGAAGCAGGAAGTAGCTAATAGCTGATAGAGGCCTTAGAGAGATGAAGGCTAGGCTAGGAGTTGTTTGGAAACTTGATATTTTGTATTAAAACAATTTGTTTCATGTTACCTGGATGATGTAATATTTGTCAGTTTGGTTATGTTTATGCATTTAGACTTTTATACTATTGTGCTCAATCAATCACGACCTAGTCGCCACGCCTCGGTTTTCCGCCATTACGACCGGGGTGTGACAGATTGGTATCAGAGCCAATGGTTATAGGGAATTAGGAAACCGACCTAGACTATAACCTAGGACCCTTAACTCTAGATAATTCATGCATCACTATCACACGCCCACACTTATGTGCTTGCTATGTGCTTATGTGCTGCATCTTTAATTGTGTCTATCGTAGCGATGTATTCTTTGGCTATTCCTTATCCTGTTATTCTTATTCCCGGTATCATTCTTGCACGTTCTTTTTCTTTTTCAGAATGCCTCCTCGTCGCTCGTCCGTTAATGCTGACCCTGCTGACCTCGCTGCCATCATAGCGCAGCAAATTGCAGCAGTTCTTCCGGGTCTGGTTAACAACCTAAGGCAAGAAGGAACCTCGGGTGCGCCACAAGCCCCAGAACCGAATCCTACTCTTCAGGCCGACAGGCTCTATAAGGCTTTTACTAACACTGGGCCTACGAGCTTTAATGGATCCGAGGGAGCTGCTGGTCTTCTCCAGTGGTTCGAGAAAGTCGAAGCTTCATTCAACATGTGCTCTTGCCCGGATGAACTCAGGGTCAAATTCGCGGCGAGTATGTTCCACAAACGGGCTCTCACGTGGTGGAATATCGAGATTAGAACCAGGGGGCGAGACGCGGTCTTAGCCTTGCCCTGGGCCGAGTTTGTTGAGCTAGTCACGCAGGAGTTCGTTCCGAGAACCGAACTCCAGAAATTGGAGGCCGAGTTTAGGGCGCACACGATGAAGGGCGCCGATCACATGAAGTACACGGAGAGATTTCATGAACTCTCCCTATTGGTGCCCCACATGGTTACCCCAGCTTCACGCGCTGTCGAGCAATACATCAGCGGTCTTCCGGACTCTATGAGGGGCATTGCGGTTGCAGTTGACCCCACTACACTTAAGGCAGTGATCGATCTCACTGCCCGTTTGACCAGGGAACAGCTCAGGTCCGGTGTTTTGCATCAGGATAAGGGCAAATCTTCCGATGGGAAAGCGAAAAAGGGGAACAATAGGAAGCGGAAAGCGACCTACTTAACTGCGATCACTGGTGCTACGCCTATCAACTCCATGGCCCCCGTTTCAGCCGCAACAGTTCAGGGAAGACCGAGAAAGGAATATACTGGGCCGCATCCCAAGTGCAACTTATGTTCTTATCATCACCCAACAAGTGAGTTGTGCCGCAAGTGCACAAATTGTGGACGATTCGGACACCTGGTGGAGCGCTGCAGGAGTCCTGGCAACCAATTGGCTGTGGGGAATGCTAACCCTCAGCCTAACCCTGCTCGAGGCTGCTTCGAGTGTGGCGCGATGGACCATTACAGAAATCGATGCCCTCGCGTCACCAACGTTCCTCCGGCTCGCGGGAGGGCCTTCACCATTGGAGCTGCCGAAGCACGCCAAAACCCCGATGTTATTACTGGTACGTTTACTCTTAACAACAATTGGGTGTCTGTCCTATTTGATACAGGAGCTGATAGGAGTTTTGTCTCTTGCGAATTGGTTCCTTTGCTGAAATTAAAAATTTCCGAGTTGGAACCTGCCTTGGTTGTTGAACTTGCTAGTGGAGAGTCCACACAAGTGAGGTCTGTCATTCGATATTGCACCCTTACTCTTGTCACCACATCGTTCAGTATTGACCTTATACCTTTTCGTCTTGGAAGCTTCGATCTAGTTGTGGGAATGGACTGGCTGTCTAGCAATCGCGCGGAAGTAATCTGCGCCGAGAAACTTATTCGTATCCCTCTGTCTTCTGGTGAAATTCTAACCATTCAAGGGGATAGGTCGGGTGGATGCCTAAGAATCGTTTCTTGCTTAAAAGCCAGTCGGTACCTTCAAAAGAAGTATCCCGCATTTCTAGCCCGTGTTACTCTCAAGGAATCCAAAGTCAAGAGACTGCAGGACTTCCCTGTCGTGCGTGAATTTTCTGATGTTTTTCCCGATGAGCTGCCTG
Organism: Bidens hawaiensis; assembly: GCF_021521415.1. Lineage (NCBI taxonomy): Eukaryota > Viridiplantae > Streptophyta > Magnoliopsida > Asterales > Asteraceae > Bidens > Bidens hawaiensis. The sequence goes on from NW_027495028.1 coordinate 250,594, forward strand.
GACTTCCTCCTAGCAGGCAGGTGGAATTTCGTATCGATCTTATTCCTGGTGCTCTCCCTGTTGCTAAGTCTCCTTATCGTCTAGCTCCGCTGGAACTTCAAGAATTATCGAATCAGCTTCAAGAACTTCTTGGCAAGGGATTCATTCGCCCTAGCTCGTCTCCATGGGGAGCCCCAGTACTCTTCGTCAAAAAGAAGGATGGGACTTTCCGTATGTGCATTGACTATCGGGAGCTTAATAAACTGACCATCAAAAACCGGTACCCGTTACCGAGAATTGATGATCTCTTTGATCAGCTTCAGGGTGCTACGTTTTTCTCTAAGATCGATCTGCGTTCTGGTTACCATCAATTGCGTGTTCTGGAAGAGGATATCCCGAAAACTGCGTTCCGAACTCGTTACGGTCATTACGAGTTCATGGTTATGCCTTTTGGAATGACCAATGCCCCCGCCATTTTCATGGATCTGATGAATCGCGTTTGCCGTCCATATCTCGACCAGTTTGTCATTGTTTTCATAGACGATATTCTCATTTATTCTCGTTCGAGGACCGATCATGAGCTTCATCTCAGGCTTATTTTGGAGCTTCTCAGGAAGGAACAACTATATGCCAAGTTCTCCAAGTGCGAATTTTGGCTAAAGGAAGTTCAATTCTTGGGACATGTTATCAATGTCGACGGCATACACGTCGACCCTGCCAAGGTAGAAGCCATCAGAAATTGGGTAGCGCCTAAAACACCTACCGAAATCCGTTCATTTCTTGGATTGGCTGGTTACTACCGCCGATTTATCTCAAACTTCTCCAGGATTGCCTTGCCTTTGACCACTCTGACTCAGAAGGGAGAACCCTTCGTGTGGGGACGAGATCAAGAGGAAGCCTTCCAAACTCTGAAGAATAAACTTTGCCGTGCACCGATTCTATCGCTTCCGGAAGGTGACGATGACTTTACCGTTTATTGCGATGCTTCAAATCAAGGCCTCGGTTGCGTTTTAATGCAACGAGGGAAGGTCATCGCTTACGCTTCTCGACAACTCAAGGTGCACGAAAAGAACTACGCCACGCATGACCTCGAGTTGGGTGCTGTGGTGTTTGCCTTAAAAATCTGGAGACACTACCTGTACGGCACGAAGTGTGTCATCTATACCGACCACAAGAGCTTACAGCACATCCTCCATCAGAAAGAGTTGAACATGAGGCAGCGACGCTGGGTCGAACTTCTCAGCGATTACGATTGTGAAATCCGCTACCACCCGGGAAAGGCTAATGTGGTGGCTGACGCATTGAGTCGTAAAGAAAGGACCCAGCTGCACTCTATTCGAATTCAATCCAATCTTCCCTCCTTAAATTCGCGAAGCTCAGAATCAGGCGCTTGTGAATGGAGATCTCAAGGGCGTTTTGTCGTGTGGAGCCGAACAGAAATTCGAAACCAAGTTGGACGGCATCCTCTATTTTCTTGATCGAGCATGGATCCCAAACTCTGAGCCTCTTCGAACGCTTATTCTAAGTGAAGCCCACAAGTCCAGATACTCGATTCATCCCGGCAGCAGCAAAATGTATCAAGATCTTAAACCTCATTATTGGTGGCCCGGGATGAAGAAAGACATCGCTTTATACGTGATGAGATGTTTGACTTGTTCGCGAGTCAAGACAGAGCATCGAAGGCCGTCTGGGCTGCTTCAGCAACCTATTATTCCTCAGTGGAAGTGGGAAGAGTTAGCTATGGATTTCATCACCAAGCTACCGCGGACGCCTAGCGGTCATGACTCAATTTGGGTTATTGTGGACATTCTAACTAAATCCGCTCACTTTATCCCGGTTCGTGAGGACTACACTACGGAAAAGTTGGCGCGGATATACATTCGTGAGATCGTTTCCCGTCATGGTGTGCCTAAGGGCATTACGTCTGATCGCGACAGCAGTTTTTCTTCCAGGTTCTGGAAATCTTTGCAAAAGGCCTTTGGGACAAGTGTGAAGCTTAGCTCTTCCTATCATCCAGAAACTGATGGGCAGAGCGAGAGGACCATACAAACCCTAGAGGACATGTTGAGAGCTTGTATCCTTGAATTCGGTAATAGTTGGGAAGCTCATCTGCCGCTGGCAGAATTTTCTTACAACAATAGTTACCACTCTTCTATTAAATGCGCGCCGTTTGAAGCTCTTTACGGTCGCAAGTGTCGCTCACCCTTGTGTTGGTCCGAGACCGGGGATTCACAGATCATCGGCCCGGAACTAATACAGGAAACAACCGATCAAATCGCTATCATTCAACAGCGACTCAAAGACGCCCGTTGTCGGCATAAGTACTACGCAGACAAACGACGCAAGCCACTCGAGTTTCAAGTTGGTGACCGTGTTCTGCTGAAAGTTTCCCCCTGGAAGGGCGTAGTCCGTTTCGGGAAGAAGGGAAAGTTCGCTCCTAGGTATGTTGGACCATTCAAAATCCTTGAAAGGATCGGACCAGTTGCCTATCGTCTTGAGCTGCCGCCGGAACTCGGTAGAGTTCACAATGTTTTTCATGTTTCGCAGTTAAAGAAGTGTCTTGTTGACGAGGCCCTTCTCATTCCCGTCGACGAGGTTCGAATTAACGACAATCTGCTTTTTGTTGAAGAACCCGTCGAAATCTTGGATCGCGAGGTCAAGAAGACCAAGCGTAGCCGCATACCGCTTGTGAATGTTCGATGGAATAACAAACGCGGACCCGAGTTTACATGGGAACGCGAAGATCAAATGAAGGAGAAATACCCTCATCTGTTCTCTTAGTCTCTATTCTTGTAATCTATTGTCTAGAAGTCAATATAACATTTGCAGCATGTATCAAATAATTGTGTTATTCAATGAATATCGTGTTGCCTTATTATGCTTATAAGTATTCTTTTATTTGCATCCACAAATTTTGGCTACTCAGGGCTCATGCTGGGAGCACAAGTCATATCTACTCAATCATATGAATTTTGGGGAAATTTATACATTATTTAAGCCAAAAATTTGTCATTCATTCTTGCATTCATGGAGCATGGTTGTGTGTATGTGTGTGGTGTCGTGTCAAATTTTCTAGCTGCACACAATAGAGCTTATACATTGATACAAGGTGAGCTCGTAATTATAGTCCGGAATATAATTACATCAAGGTCACAGGTGTATACGTGTATAAGCAATATGCTATTGTGTAACTAGAAGTCGTGAACTCAAGGTTCGTGTAGAGAAATATTCGACAAAGGTTGAAGAAGTGGTGGGTTAGCCGCTGGTACACCCTATATATAAACCTCTTCGGCACGAGTTGAATATGTCTGAAGCGAAACCTGGAATTAGGGACTTATAGTTAGCGTGGCAGCTGTGAGACATTGAATTCAAGAATTACCGAGGGTAATATTCGCGGAAGATTGAAGGAGTGGTGGGTTAGCCGCTGGTACACCCTATATATAAACCCCTTCAATCCGAAATGAATATGTCTGATGTAAAGCTTGAGGATGATGCCTTGTAGTGGAAAATAGTGTGTCGTCCTGTGTGTCATTGATCTAATAGGAGTCGAAGGAAACACCCAAGTAAGGTTGAAGGAGTGGTGGGTTAGCCGCTGGTACACCCTATATATAAGCCCCTTCGGCTTGATTTGGGTGGTGCCTGAGACGAATATTAGAAGTGGTGGCGCATAGTGGTCATCATGGGATCATGTAATCTTAATCATCGATGCATCAAGTATACTAAAAAGCTAAATTTCGGGACGAAATTCCCCTAAGTTGGGGAGGATGTAACGCCCTGGAATTTGACTGGTAGACAAAAATCAAGGAATCATCGGAAACTATACACTTTGGGGTTCTGGACGATAAGTTCGGAACCCATATCATTGGAGAAATCTGCTTTTATCATTTGAAATGTTTATTTTATAAAACGACATTTATGCCTGGAAAATATTAATTTTTATGCTTTTGAAAAATAAAATGTTCTTATTTAAAAAAAAAAAAAAAAAAAAAAAAAAAAAAAAAAAAAGATTTTAAATAATTATTCGGAAAATGGTTTATAAAAGTTTTGCTGAAAAAGTTTTAGTTTGTTTAAAAACTTATGAACTCGACTAGTCTTGACCCGTCGGTAGCCTAAACCCGAACCCGAGTCACCCGAGTATTTAAGCGGAAAATCAAGTATTCTTACACCATCTCTTTCATTTCCACCAACACTTCCCACCCAAACACTCCCACTTCTAGAGAGAGAGTAGTGAGAGAAAGTCATCCAATCTAAGATTCGAGTCCACCAATCTGTTTATCGTTGTTGTCGGTAAGATCTTCTTGAAAATCATACGTTTTTACAACCAAAACCCGCCCCGAATCGAGCAAACACTCCGACTTTTGTGTCAAGTGTGTTCTTGGTCAAAAACCGTCATTTTTGGTGTCAAAATGCAAGCTTTTGTGTTTAAAAGTACTAGGAATCGATACCCCTTTCAATCCCGAGCATTTCCATGTCAAAAACTTCGATTTTGGGTCAAAAATCTGGAAAATCTGGAAAACCCGTGGGTATCTCCGTCGCCCAGCTTGAAGGAGTCGAATCAGACTCATTCGATCGAACCAGTCGATCGAATCAGTCCAGTCGATCGAACCAGTCGATCGAATCAGTTCATTCGATCGAATGTGTCGATCGAACCAGTCCAGTCGACCGAATAGGAAAGCAACCGAATGGTCTCCAACTCATTCGACCGAATGAGCTTCGTATTCGATCGAACGTCTGTCTATTCGATCGAATGAGTGTCTATTCGATCGAATGTGTTTCTATTCGATCGAATGTGTGTCTATTCGATCGAATGTGTTTCGATTCGATCGAATGTGTTCCTATTCGATCGAATCAGGTCAGAACCAAGCTGTTTCGTCTTTAAAACCTAGTTTTTGCTCGAGATCGTGTAAGGCTTACACTCTTAGACTTAAACTGCGTTGTTAACTTATTATGTCCTTGTCTAGACTTAGAGGATCGACGTTTGACAGCACCCGACCGCCCTAGCAACCACACCTAGTCAACAAGGTGAGTTCATAGCCCCCATTTTTCTTTTAAAGCCTTTCAAATCATTGGGGGTGAAAACATGGTAAATGTACACGTTTTGACAGAACACATTTATTCAAACATTACTTATCATAAACACTTGACAAATCTTTTGCAAACAATGAACATTGGGAAAACAAGTAATCATGGCAGGTTACGCGTACCTTAACTTTCTCGGAAGTTGTGTATGCATAATCAAATATTCAGGAGTAAATATGGGAATCACTCAGCGTTTAGGGAACATTGGACGTTTGGAAATCAAAGTCATGTACCCGTTATACCTTATCATGAAAACACATTATTCATTGGTCAGTCTTGTGATCGTGTGAACAGTGGCAATATAGGTCACAATAGTGCATAGGTTTGATCTCCAAGTGGTCGATTGGTAGACAGGCCGTCACTAGATGTGGGATTCTAAAGTGATCGATTTAGAATACACGTGACCTATGGGGTTCTTAAGTGTTCGATTAAGAATCCGAAGGATCTCTTAAGTGTTCGATTAAGGATCCGAAGGATCTCCTAAGTGATCGATTAGGAAATCCAAGAGATACTAAAGTACGCTTTAGAATTCTCTCATGGTACCCAAAGTGATCGATTTGGGTTACCATCAAGGAAATCAAGTAGCATAGTGTGGTCTTGTGTGGGGTCGATGTCAGGTCTTGTGTGATCATTATGCATCATTATCATTTTTCATCATGGCATGGTTACATATGATTCTTGGGTATCTTATACATATATCCTTGATACCGTTCCTCCTGCATGCATGGAAACAATAATTGGAATCTTTATACGAAACTCTTGCAGATTCAGTTGAGATGATAAGCATACCAAGCATAGTAGGATAAGTTGTAGGAGTGGTGGGTTAGCCGATGGTACACCCTATATATAAACCCCTACAACTTAGCCTAGTATGCTTGTGTAGGGCTTATCACTACAGTATTAGTTAACCTATGAATTCACTCATCTACTTTTTGTAGTTGACGTTTTATTACATGTTTTCAGGAAATGAAGCAGGAAGTAGCTAATAGCTGATAGAGGCCTTAGAGAGATGAAGGCTAGGCTAGGAGTTGTTTGGAAACTTGATATTTTGTATTAAAACAATTTGTTTCATGTTACCTGGATGATGTAATATTTGTCAGTTTGGTTATGTTTATGCATTTAGACTTTTATACTATTGTGCTCAATCAATCACGACCTAGTCGCCACGCCTCGGTTTTCCGCCATTACGACCGGGGTGTGACATCTCTTTTCAAAACAATCACGTATGAAGTGATAAAGGATTTCAATATGTTTGGTTTTCGAATGGTGAACCGGATTTTTGGTGATTGAAATTGCAGCAGAATTATCAATATAAATGGGAGTAGTAAGAAACTTTAAACCGTAATCCCGCAAGTGTTGCTGGATCCAGAGAACCTGTGAGCAGAAACTCTAGGCCGCCACATACTCCGCTTT